>NW_004797744.1:334592-337651 GCF_000002075.1 Aplysia californica
TGTGTGGACAGTTAGATCCGGTACTGTGTGTGTATATGTGTGTGTATATGTGTGTGTGTGTGTGGACAGTTAGATCCGGTACTCTGTGTGTGTGTTGTGTATATGTGTGTGTATGTGTGTGGACAGTTAGATCCGGTACTGTGTGTGTATATGTGTGTGTATGTGTGTGTGTATATTGTGTGTGGACAGTTAGATCCGGTACTGTGTGTGTATATGTGTGTGTATATGTGTGTGTGTGTGTGGACAGTTAGATCCGGTACTCTGTGTGTGTGTTGTGTATATGTGTGTGTATGTGTGTGGACAGTTAGATCCGGTACTGTGTGTGTATATGTGTGTGTATGTGTGTGTGTATATTGTGTGTGGACAGTTAGATCCGGTACTGTGTGTGTATATGTGTGTGTATATATGTGTGTGTGTGGACAGTTAGATCCGGTACTCTGTGTGTGTATTTGTGTGTGTATATGTGTGTGTATATGTGTGTGTATATGTGTGTGTGGACAGTTAGATCCGGTACTATGTGTGTGTATATATGTGTGTGTATATTGTGTGTGGACAGTTAGATCCGGTACTCTGTGTGTGTATATGTGTGTGTATATGTGTGTGTGTGTGTGTGGACAGTTAGATCCGGTACTCCAACAAGACGCTGTACGAGTTGTCGTCCTTGTTGTAGTTCGCGTTGACCGTGACCTTGGCGTCCTTGCCCTTGTACCTGTCAAGGTCAGCCCGCCCCTCCCACTGGCCGTCCTTCTCCGATAGGTGGAACCACTCTTCCCCACAATGCACCGCCACCTTCTGGGCGCCCGGCACCCTCAGCTCAAACTGGACATCGTCCAGTCGCGGGGAGCCCTGGTGTAAGCTCCGGGGCCGCTCCAGCCAGCAACAGTCGGTGTAGAACTTGGTGTAGGTCTTCACGTAGCCCGTGGGCGGCTTGTAGTTGTCACTCACCTCCACCAGGTAGTTGTACACATTGGGCAGTGACTCCGACTCGCTGGACTCCTCCAGGGAAAAAATCTGGAACTTGTAGAAGCCGTTGTCAGGGAAAGCCACGTAGAAGGTGAGGGAGTCTTTGTCCTTCCTCTGGGTCAGCACAAACTGGGGCAGGTCTGTGTCCGTGGACACTTGGGTCAGCTTGGTCACCACCTGGGTAAACACAGACACAGACACATTAGTAGACACACACTGAACAGACGGAGAGAGCAGCTAAATGAACAGACACAGAGCCGTGGAACAACACACCTGTTTCTCTACAGCGAAAGATCTACGTGGAGGAATGAACATAGCCACAAGGGAAAGACAAGTCAAGGCACGCCAGTCCTCGCCTTCATGCCAACCTGTCACAGCTGGATGTTTGGCGGATTTTCTCACACATAAGTCTCTATGTTTAGCGGGTTTTCTCACACATAAGTCTCTATGGCGGGTTTTCTCACACATAAGTCTCTATGGCGGGTTTTCTCACACATAAGTCTCTATGGCGGGTTTTCTCACACATGTCTCTATATTTGGCGGGTTTTCTCACACATAAGTCTCTATGTTTGGCGTGTTTTCTCACTCATAAGTCTCTATGTTTGGCATGTTTTCTCTGACATAAGCCTACAAGACTTAAGGTTGCTCTGCAGACTTACAACTAACAAGAGTTAAAGTTGCTGGTCAGACTTACAACTAACAAGAGTTAAAGTTGCTGGTCAGACTTACAACTAACAAGAGTTAAAGTTGCTCTGCAGACTCTACAACTAACAAGAGTTAAAGTTGCTCGGCAGACTCTACAACTAACAAGAGTTAAAGTTGCTGGTCAGTGGTCAGACTTACAACTAACAAGAGTTAAAGTTGCTGGTCAGACTTACAACTAACAAGAGTTAAAGTTGCTCTGCAGACTCTACAACTAACAAGAGTTAAAGTTGCTCGGCAGACTCTACAACTAACAAGAGTTAAAGTTGCTGGTCAGTGGTCAGACTTACAACTAACAAGAGTTAAAGTTGCTGGTCAGACTTACAACTAACAAGAGCTAAAGTTGCTCGGCAGACTCTACAACTATCAAGAGTTAAGTATGCCAGCTGTGCCCGGCCAGATGAAGTTCTGGTACCGGATACTCGTGTCGGTTTCTGCCCAGCCCTCCCCACTTCAACCGACGAATGGGGAAACCTTGGAGTAACTATAAATAGTTCCTCCAAGGGGGAAACTATTAGAGCCGCATTTTTTGGCGATATCGATAAAATTGGATTGCCGATTCCACCCAACGGTGACAGCCCCCTTGACAAAGTAATTACTGTGTGTAGCCACTGTCCAAATATATTCGTGCTTTTGCTGACGTTAAGCAACTTCCAGACCATTTTTGAGCTGAAACGACAAACACAGACCACACAGAAGGTCACTACCAAGAAAGGAGGGAGAATGTAACTAGCAAATGTACGCAGACGACAAGTCTCACAGCTTCAATATCCTGAATGAGCAGGAAATGCTGTCCCAACACTTTATAGATCGCCCCTGTCCTGTAGATATGGTTTTATACCTGATAAGTCTGTTCATTCAAGACAAAATCTGATATCTGGTCCTAGGCCCAGTAAAACGTTAAGGATTCTTAAATTGTTTGATGACAGTGGTACTACCACTGGTAGGCTACTGGTTTTGGTGATCGGCAATCTAATTGTATAGATATCGTCAAAACGTGCGCGGCTTTGATGTTCTCCCGACGAATGAAATGATTGACTTTTTCTTCCGAAATTGTCGGTTTCTCTCCAAATGATTAAAAAGATAGATAGATAGATAGATAGATCTAGTGTTTGTGTGTGTGTGTGTGTGTGTGTGTGTGTGTGTGTGTGTGTGTGTGTGTGATATATATATAGAGAGAGTGTGTGTGTGATAGAGAGAGAGAGAGTGTGTGTGTGTACGTGTGTGTGTGTGGTTTATAAATCGCTGTGATCACCAGACAAGCCAGAATCACGTGAAATAAGTGAACAAACTCAGAGTAGCCTTGTGAGTGTAGGAGAATAAGGGAGCACGGGGGGTATAGAAACAGACGGCGAAGGTTAAACTGGCCTTCCGAGCCACGACTAAAACCTAGT
>NW_004797744.1:338461-339820 GCF_000002075.1 Aplysia californica
AGAAGAAGAAGAAGAAGAAGAAGAAGAAGAAGAAGAAGAAGAAGAAGAAGAAGAAGAAGAAGAAGAAGAAGAAGAAGAAGAAGAAGAAGAAGAATGTGTCTGTGTGCGCGTGTGTGTGTGTGTGTGTGTGTGTGTGTGTATGTCTATGTGTATGTGTGTGTCGTGTGTCGTGTATGTGCGTGTTTTTGAGTATGTGTATGTGCGTATGTGTCTGTGTGTGTGTGTGTGTGTGTGTGTGTGTTTTTGTATGCGTTTGTATGTTTGTATGTACCTCTGTGTTTAAGAGTATTTATCCTTATGTGAGCAGTCCGGCAGATGGGAGGGAATAAAATTGTTGAAAATAAAAATACTTCGTCTGACTTCCTGGTGCAGCCTGATCAAGAACATTCCACTTATTGAAAAAATGTGTGGCGAATTTCAGAAAGGAAAAGTACTTTCGTATGTTTGTGTTCGTGTTTGTGTTTGACTGTGTGTATGTGTGTGTGTGTGTGTGTGTGTGTGTGTGTGTGTGTGTGTGTGTGTGTGTGCATTTGTATGTATAGTAATATTGTTTTGTGTGTGTTTTGTAACTATGCGAATATGTGAATGAGTTTGTGAAAGATAAAGATAGAGGAGGGGGGGGGAGAAAGAGGGAGAGAGAGACAGAGAGACAGAGACAGAGACAGAGACAGAGAGAGAGAGACAGAGAGAGAGACACAAAGAGAGAGAGAGAGAGAGAGACAGAGAGAGAGACACAAAGGGAGAGAGAGAGACAGACAGACAGACAGACAGACAGACAGACCGACAGACAGTCAGAGAGAAAAATAGAGAGCGCGTTAATATCATGTGTACACATGTATTATATTTGTCTGACTCCCTCCAACCAACTAACAAAAAATAGCAAGGATGACGTGCGGGAGGAAGCTAGCTACAGATTGTCTGAAGTCGTCACGTAAGAGTACAATTGTCTCATGCTCTGCAGGTTACGCACAACTAATTACTCTAACTACACGTCCATTTTTCATTAAATTGTTATAATGTAAGCGTTTTTTACGCCCAAAATTGTCACAATCTGTATCATGTAGGGGGTGGGCTGGGCGTCCCACCCTGCTTCCATTGTCAAGTGGGGCTAAGAGGAATATAATTTATAATTTTTCATCAGAAAGACCGAGGTACTGGATTAACCCCCCACCCCCTCCCTCCCACTGGGGAATCGAGCACATGTCTCCTGCATACAGCAGTGATGTGCCTAACTACTACACCTCAGTAGCTGGTTCTTGTCCTCTGAAGACGACAGGTTTATGGTGCAAGTTAGGCTATAATGAAATCAGTGAAATTAAAAGAGAATCAGCAAAAACAAAACAAAATTATAATAATAAT
>NW_004797744.1:340922-342081 GCF_000002075.1 Aplysia californica
ACACACACACACACACACACACACACACACACACACACACACACGTAGGCTTACAATCACATGCATAATATGAATGAGCAGCAATATAAACAATAGTAATCGTAAGCTAGATAAACACTCAATGTTATTTTGATGCATGCTGTAAGGTCGTAAGTATACTTATACAAAATGGTTAAGATGGAAGCATTTTGATAGATGATGGTAATGTGGGATTGTTTAAAACAATGTTGAGAATTTCAGGTAAAGAACAGAAATTGAACGAGATAAGACTTACAGAAGCCCATGTAACCTGCTCACTAATAAATCATTTAGCAAAAGACAAATGCAGTTCCTCGGCTACTTGAATCTACATAAAGTATTTTTGTCATTGACAAATGGAGGCAAAAATAGGCAGATAGAACCTGAGTAGATTTCTTTGACAACCTAAACAGATAGGTGACGGGGGAAAGAGATGATTATAATGTAGGAGTTTTCTTTTGTTTTTGCCTCTGGTTTTGTTTGGAGGTTTTGGGGGAATCTGAGGGGCAAATGAATGGCTGTACATGATGGCCACAGCCTCTCTGTTTTAGATTGTTGTGTTGAAGATGATGATGATGATGATGATGATGATGATGATGATGATGATGATGATGATGATGATGATGATGGAAAGAGAGAGAGAGGGGGAAAGAGAGAGAGAGAGAAAGAGGGGGGGGGGCAGATTATCATCCCCGCCCCCTTTCTTTATTAAGGTAGTGTAGTGTGAGCTCTAAGCACTTTGTGTCTGACAAATCTAACCTTTCTACCCTGTCAGCCAGGACCGTAACAAAGCCTGCCTTAGTGATTAATTAGTCAGCTTTTCCTTTACTGGCTGATGGTTTTCTTCTATATTTATTTCTCTTAACGTATTATTTTGTCTTACCTCATAGTCTAATCATATATTCTGTTACCTTACCGTAGTATCTTATTGTCTTATCTTATCAGCTTAGATTATACTGGGGGGGCTCTCGTGGCCTAGAGGTTAAGGTGTTGGCCTCTCATTCTATGGTCCAGGGTTCGAATCCGGGTAGCGACCAAAAAATTGTCTTCTCTAAAATTGTCTCCTTTCACCTCCTTTCCTGCTCTCTAGCAATGTTCTGTTGTCTGCTTTCATCTCCACTTTCTGCCCCCCACCCCCTCA
>NW_004797744.1:344263-349477 GCF_000002075.1 Aplysia californica
ACACACACACACACACACACACACACACATTTTATTTTTGGCACAAAAAAACAAAAAATGCAAACAGGCAGTTCCCAAGTCCAAGGACATTCAAGCTTTGGAAGTCACCAAACTTTGACAGCCATTTTCTTCACGAATGAATTGTACCTCTGACAACTGGCCACCGCCACCTCTTTCATTCACAAACATATGATAATAATAATAACATAGCATTTGTATAGCGCATATCCCCGCTCAACAGCAGGCTCTATGCGCTTTACACTATATTATTACCCCAGCAGACCATAGAACACTCCGAAACATTCTCAGCTGCCCGGGAAGCATTCAGTGCAAGCAGCTGATTATGCGCTCAAACACTAACAAACTGACAAGATCTTTCGCTGTCTATACCTGGGTACCCATTCTCACCTGGGTGAAGTGAGGAAAATTCGTGTAAAGTGCCTTTCCCAAGGACAAAACGTCGGGCCCTTGACGGGATTTGAACCCACGACCTTACGGTTGCGAGTCCGAGAGCCTAACCACTAGGCCACCGACGCCACATATCGACTTCTGCGCAAGATAGACGGGTAGTTTTCACCAAAAGCAAGAATAATGAACAAGCTTTCAGATTATACCAAAAACTCAATATGCCAAAAAATTGACGAGCACCTGATTCGGCCGTGTATTTTTACACATATCGCTACTTTAGAATTACAAAGTTATATCTGACATTTTTGACTGTTACTACGACGATGAGGTCAGAAACCAAATATTTTACCTGCTCTATCAAAACTAAGACTATTCGAAGTCGTCATCAGGATATTCAAAGAACTGCATTCGACATGTCAAACTAAAATGTTTTACGTCCGATTTCTCAAAACTAGCTACTGAGCATTGATAGAAACCTGTTATTCTGGGATAGCTATTTGTCTGAGTATAATTATACACATACTGCTTTGAAAATCGTCTTTCCAAACACAAAAGGTCATCCTAACAGTACGTTAAACAACCGGTCAGTTGTGGACCTATGGTTTAAATGCGACTAAAGGCAGATTGTCTTTTCAGAGAAGCTGCTCAGTAGAAGAAAAAAATCAGGATTATTTTTTTTCATGTTTTACCGCTGGATTTTTGTGTTGCTAGGGCGGGTGGGGGGTGGTTGTTTTTTTGTTTGTTTGTTTGTTTTTTGGTGGAGGGGGGGGGGGTTGGGGGGGGGAGTGGACAAACCGTGTTCGTTTTAAACGGACTCCACGGTACATAGTATGTGTGTATGTATGTATGTATGTATGTATGTATGTATGTATGTATGTATGTATGTATGTATGTATGTATGTATGTATGTATGTATGTATGTATGTATGTATGTATGTATGTATGTATGTATGTATGTATGTATGTATGTATGTATGTATGTATGTATTTATGTATGTATGTGTGTGTGTGTGTGTCTGTCTGTCTGTGTGTGAGAGTGTTTTTGTATGTGTGTATGAGTTTGTGTTTTGGATTGTGATTTGCTACATATTCTTACGTCCACATTTTCCCACTAAGGATCTCCAGACAACACAAAGGGGGCTCTCGTGGCCTAGAAGTTAAGGTGTTGGCCTCTCACTCAAAAGGTCCCGGGTTCGAATCCGGGTAGCAACCGAAAGATTTTCTTCTCTAAATGTGTCTCCTTTCACCTCATTTCCTGCTCTCTAGCAATGTTCTGTTGTCTGCTTTCATTTCCACTTCTGCCCCCACCCCCTCACCTCCTTTGCCCCCTCCTCTGGGCTCCTGACTCTTTCTGCAGCCTTTCTACTGCTACTCCTTGGCTTCTCCTTACTGCTGTCTTTCTGCCACACCCCTGATCTTCTGGTAGGAAAAATCTACACCTAGCCTTCTCGTACAAGGGCGAAAAATCTCAGAGGGCCCGTGTGCAAGTTGCGCACGTTAAAGATCCCTTGGTGGTGTAAAATCGATAAGAGTAGGCTTCGGCCGCCACCCGGGCAAAATTCAAAATTTCCTACCAACTGAAAATATTAGGTGTATCCCGCACGCTCATATGACCTTATGCAGTTGCGAGCGCTGCAAAACGCTTTACAAAAACAAACAAACAAACAAAAGACAACACAACCATCGCTTATAGAGCAGCGTGCGAAAAACACAGACCACGTGACAATGCTGTCGTTAACAACGGTCTTTTCGCATTGAAAATGTCTTGTCTGGCCCTCAACAATACTCAGATCTACGGCGGAAATACATACATACGGCGGAAATATTCTACGGATTTCCTTTTATGTTTCGAACTCTCTGTATCGACAGAAGAGAAAGGAGACCCCAATTATTATTTTTTATAACAACAACACAAAGCTAAAACTAAAAGCAATCCTGAAATGGCTTGGGATTATCTCCCTTTGTTCTGAGCACGACCCACACATTTCTTCTTTGTGTCTATGCTAAGGGAGCTTTGCTTGCTCATTAATTAAGGATCATTCTAGACTATAGAGCGGGTGGCCTTGGTTTGAATTCCCAACTGGGAGTTCTTATCTGTAGTTGCTCTGAGAAGTTTTACGGGCTCTCCATCCATCAGATGCTGTCCTGACACATATTGGCATTAAATTTGAAGGTCCTTAAACTGTATTGAAAATGTCTTTTATAGTAAAGGATTTCTTTTAAAATTTGTTATAAATGTTAACCCTTTCAGACCAAAGTGTAGTTCTGAGACAGTTAAGTTGATCCGCTCTGTCGAATGAGAAGATCATTGACCTGAGCGGGTTACTGGTCTGATTTTGGAGAAGAACAAAAATGTAGACGTTACAAGTTAAAACTGTATAACAGCTGAGTACTGTCCACACTCCTATAAGGAGCTGAATGCTGGAGGATGACTGATCATGACCGTGCCAAGCTGTCTTCTTTTCATACAACCAGCTTACTCCAAATCCTCAGAATCTTCTGGCCCGACAAGATTTCCAACGCAGATGTTACGAAAATGTAGATAAGAGGACAACATAACCGCCATAATAAAAAGGAGAAGATGGGGATGGATTGGACATGTTCTGAGAAGAGAACCAGGCTCTATTGTGAAGACTGCCCTCCACTGGACGTCGCAAAAGGGGCAGACCCAAAGTGACTTTGAGACACACAGTAGAGTCTGAAATGGAGTCCTGGAATCATTCTTGTGAAACGCTGCCCAAGATGGCCCAAAACGGACAGAGCTGGAGATTCTTTGTTGCTGCCCTAAACGCCAGATGGCGTAATGGGTAGTAAGTAAGTAAGTAAGCGGTGCACTGAAACGTCTCCATAAAACAGAGGTCATCAAACGGAGTGCGTCTGTGGTGTAGCAGTTAGGAGCCTCGTCGTCGCACACAGTTGACCTGAACTCGATTCGCAATTGAAGAGAATTTGTATCAAGTCAATCTGTTGGGATGTTGTATCCCTCTCAGTAGAGGAGGGCAAAATCCGGATAATCTATCCAAATAACCGGATAATTAGCAATGAAACACTGTCTGAATTCAGACTCTTAACTCACTTTCCTGACCCGTTTGCCGAAGTGGGTGTACTCATTTGTTGAAGTGATGCTAACCCGTTTGTCGAAGTGGTTCTAACCCATTTGCAAAAGCGGTTCCATCATATCATTTGCCGAAGAGGTGCACTAACATATTATCCGGGTTTTGCTAAAGCAACTCATTGCCCAGCTCCACCTCTCAGCTCGGGTTGGCCCTGACTGGCAGGGTCGCAGTCCGCCTCCTAAGAGATCTAGTAAATTGTGCTAACGTGGGGGGGGGGGGGGAGGTCGTAAATGGGCATATTTCAATTGTATTACAAAAGTGCGGGATCAAGGCCAGATCCAACCCATTATATCAGATTATCTGGCCTAGTGTTATGCTACCATGCAGAAAAATACGTGGAAGCTGGGTGGGAATGGGGGGTGAAAATGGTGAAATGGCATGGGTTTAACGCCCCTATCAACACTATTAGGTTATTTAAGAGGCGGGGCCTCCAAGTTTAACATCCTTCTCCGAAAGGACCGAGCCAAGGGGGAAATTTGTGTAAAGTGCCTTTCCCAAGGACACAACGTCAGACCGAGCTGGGGCTCGAACCCCCGAACCCACAATGGGTTGGGGGGGGGGGTAAATGCTTTTTTAAGAGTGCTCGGGACTTGGTAAACCCAAATAATGAATTAATTTCATCGATTTTTCGAAGCAATTCTATCGATCTCTACAGTGTAAATTAAATGTTATTTTATTGATTTCACAACTTCTACCTAACGTTTCATACTGTTGCTCAACTTACGTGTTACAAACCTTTCATTTAACATACTAGTGTATCACATTCAATGAAAACAGTTTTCCGGTCCTCGACAGACATTCTCCCTTTTATCCGGAACACTCCGAATTTAAACAAATCGGTGATCTCTGTTTGTGGCACATTTATAACCATGTTGTATCACGGAAATATGGTTTCTCTTTGTTGCTTTTCCGTAACATGTGATTTTTACCAGTCTGGGTTGTTAGCCCTGAGCTGAACCTCCGAAACCAAGATTGGGCATGTTCTGAGAAGAGAACCAGACTCTATTGTAAAGACTGCACTCCGCTGGACACCCGAAGGATATCGCAAGATGGGCAGACCCCAGGTGACCTGGAGACGCACAGTAGAGTCTGAAATGAAGTCATGGAACCATTCGTGGGGGGCGTTGACCAAGATGGCTCAAAACAGACGGAGCTGGAGACCCTTTGTTGCTGCCCTAAACGCCAGAAGTAAGTAAGTAAGTAAGTAAGTAAGTAAGTAAGTAAGTAAGTAAGTAAGTAAGTAAGTAAGTAAGTAAGTAAGTAAGTAAGTAAGTAAGTATCACGGAATCGATACTTTCAACTGTACTTAAGATTCTGATTACAACAAGGTGCCAATCCTGTCTCAGAATGACGATTACTCGTTTTATTGTAAGTATCAATTCTGGGATAAAGTAAAATTAGGAAGTGGTTAAAAAAACAAAGGAGCGGACAATGTCAGTTTGGTAAGAGTTTTACAGTGGACCATGTTTTACATGCAAAGGTAGGTTCGGACAATAGTCACAATGAGGAAATCATGGGCAGACACGGAGTAGGAGAGGCAAACGAAAATGGAGAAAGGTTCCAAAACTTCTGTACATTCAACAACTTGGTCATTGGAGGTACAATCTTCCCACACAAAAGGATTCACAAGGCCACTTGGGTCTCCCCGGACGGAACAACGGAAAACTAGATTGACCACTTTTGCATCTCC
>NW_004797744.1:351522-358221 GCF_000002075.1 Aplysia californica
CTCACTTGGAACGAGCTTGGAAGGATGGCTCAGGACAGAGATACATGGAAGGAGCTTGTATGTGGCCTATACCCTGCCAGGGGTGAAAGGCATTGATGATGATGATGATGATGTTTTACATGATGGTTATTGTTGATTGAGGAGCACTGAGCGACTAGCATACGAGCTGTCAGTGACGTCACGACAGGGGTCAAGGTTGTTGGTAGAGCTAGGGGAATTCTGCAAGACAAGGGTGAACTTAGGAGAGGAGGGGGTGGAGAAAGTGGATGGGAAAACGGAAAGGAAGAGAGACGGAAAAAGGGGGGGGGGGTTGAGAATAATGGGGGAAGGGAGAAAAAATCACAGAGGACAGAAGGATGGAGATGGGAGAAAGAAAGAAAGGAAGGAAAAGGGACGAGGGGAGAAACGACGATAGAGCTAAACGGGGAAAATGAAGAAGTAGAAGAAGAGAACACGTAGAGGGATAGAGGAGGGAAGAGGGAAGAGAAATGAATGGAAAGGGGAGCTCGTGTGAGGAGAGATCGTAACTCATCTTTTTCTTACGTTAAGGTCAGACCTATTTAAGAGTCCATCACGTGATGCTCTGGGAATTTGTATGCAAATGTCATTACGTTCTAATTCACTACAGTAGTGAAGATATAGGAAAAGCTGCTGGCCATTTTGCTTACCCCGAGCAATTTTCTTGATTACAAGATAGTAATTCATTTATCTTCTGTTTGTCATTAAGGCATTCTCTCGGGGAAAGTATCCTAAACTTGGTAAAGTAAATTTGGACCACCCAGTCATTACAGCGTCCTTTACACGTGATGACCCAAATATGGGCCTACGGAGAATTGAGACCTTGGGTGTGAGTTCAAGGACAATTTTTGGTGGGTCCCTCATTGTCCCAGGAAAGGGGGGTGGGATACTTTATTGATTTTACTTGACAAAAATATATTGTGGGCTGCCAGGTTAGCCTCTGCCTCGTGCACTAAAGATATAATATACAACTTCTTTGTCTAACGACTTTGTTTTGTTCGTTTGAGTAAAGTGAAGCACATTAACACAATGTCATGATGGTTATTTAGTGTTGGGGAAAAGACAGACAGACAGACAGACAGACAGACAGACAGACAGACAGACAGACAGACAGACAGGAACAACAGTGGGAAAGTAAAGAAGTAAGGCCTACCAGCGGCGCCCTCCAACCACCCACTACATAACAACTTGATGACGGCGTTAGTGAACCCACAGGAGTCTCAGGAGTGGAATTGGACTTCAACAAAAATTATGCCACATTAGGTCCAAATAAAGAATGAAGAGTTACTGAGGAATATAGGACGTATAAAAACCGAAAACAATCTCGTACAGCATGATGGAACAGAAACTGAACTACTTCAGGCTTATCAAACGCCAAGAAACTCTCAAGAAGCATATTCTGAAAGCAGAGGTGGGTATTGAACAGGAAACGTCCGACTTATTCGAGTGGAAGACAGCATCTGGGGATGTATACACACGTGAACGGACACAGGGGACAGTACAGATGTACGACAGACTCGGCGGCATTGACTAACACCTTGACAGACGATACAACCAAAAATCAGACATGCAACAAGAGAAATATCGCTCAGCATAGGACCTGCATTCTAACCAACATAATAATAATAATAACAAATAAAAATAAATTACATTTTTATTTATCCCAGAAGAACAATTTTGTTTACAATGGCAAACGTACATACACATAAATACATACATGATACAAACATACATAAATCCAAACACATAAACATACATGAATACACAGTTATAAATACATTTATACATACATAAATGCATACACATAAACACACATAAATACACAATATTACACCAATACAGAACAATTTTAAAACCATACCATTGCTGGTTGCCACTGTTCAGTGCCCGGTATCCTAACTTCACACCAGCATGGATTGCACCAATACAGGGGCGCATTGAGAGAAATCTCAGAATAGGTCCAACATTCATACCAACATAGTGTACAACAGACATATAACGAGAGAAATTTCAGAATATTACCTACATTCATTCCAAAATTGAGTCAGTCCTTCTTTATATTTTTTTGTAATTGGTTGACTGACGCTTTAGTGGGGTTTGCCACTTCTTTGCTATAAAATATAATATATCGTAATTATCTCTCCTCCTTTTTTGTATGTATTAGACTCTTTTTTCTTGACAATTTTAGTCTTCGCCACTCATTATTATGACCTAATTAAGTAGGGGGATAGGTCCGTTTTCGTTTGTTTTTTTAGCTTTTACTATTAATTTTTTTTCGAAAGAGTACGTTGTTTTGTTGGGACCTAAAGTTTTGTTTTGCTTTTCTAAGAAAGGAAGGGGGGCTCTCTAGGCTTGGAGGTTAAGGTGTTCGCCTCTCTTTCAAAGTTCCGGGGTTCGAATCCGGGTAGTAACAGGAAAATTTTCTTCTCTAAAAATTGTCTCATTTCACCTTCTTTCCTTCTTTCTTTCAATATTTTGTCGTCTGCTTTTGTCTCCACTTTCTTCCCCCACCCCTTCACCTCCTTTGCCCCCTCTACTAGGCTCCGGACCTCTTTCTGCAGCCTTTCTACTGCTACTCTGTGGCTCCTTCTTACTGCTGTTTTTCAGCCACATCACTGAATAAATCTTCTGGTAGGAAAGATGTACACATAGCCTTCTCGGACAAGGGCAAAAAAAGTCTGTGAGGTCCCGTGTGCACGTTGCGCAAAAGATCCCTTGGTGGTCTAAAATCGATAAGAGTAAGCTTCTGCCGCCACCTGGACAAAATTCAAAATTTCCTGTCAGTTGAAAATATTTAGAGTGTCCTGCGCACTCATTTGATCTTATTCAGTTGCGAGCGCCGTAAAACAGTTACCCACCCCCCCCCCCCACCCCACCCCCTCCCCCCAAAAAAGGAAAGGGTGAGGATGGGGGAGAGCTGAACGGATGCTCCCAATCTGTCATGACCAAAAGCACAGACCGGCGCGACGAATGACGCCATCTGGAGGAGAGAGTCCGAGAGTTGTGGGCCAGCAGGGTATCAGGGTAATGGGCCAAGAGAAACGTGGGGAGATCTCAGCAGGATTATCTCAGCCACTTGTACCTTCTCTCTGTCTGTCTCTGCCTCTCTCTGTCTCTCTCTGTCTCTCTCTGTCTCTCTCTCTCTCTCTCTCTCTCTCTCTCTCTGTCTTTCTCTCTCTCTCTCTCTCTCTCTCTCTCTCTCTCTCTCTCTCTCTGTGTGTGTGTGTGTGTGTGTGTATGTGTGTGTGTGTGTGTGTGTGTGTCTCCGGGGATGAGGTGGGAGGGAGGAGGGTGGTGGAGAGGAGCGAAGGAGTGACAGAAAGAGGCGGGGGGTATATAGGGAGGAAGTGAGGGGAGGGGGGTTAAGTGAGGGATTGAAAGAGGGAAAAAAAAAGTAAAAATGTTGGGAGGTAGTAAATAAGTGAAAGAGGAGGTTGGTGAGGGAGGACGAAAAATATTGATAGAGGTAAGGGGACGTCAAGATGTAAGAGGGAGGTAAGGAGTGAGAGAGAAACAAAAGGTAGGGAATGAGTAACGTATTAAAGGAGGGAAGTGAAAGTAAAGAGGTTTTGAGGGAGTAAAAAGGTGAACAGGAGGAAGAGGTTGGGGAAGGAGAGAGGGAGTAAGGGAGTGAGATATGGGGAGAAAAAGTGAAGGAGTGAGAAAAGGAAAAACGGTGAATGGGGTAAAAAAAAAAGAGGTGGGGTTGTAAAGGAAAGGGGGGGGAGGGGATGAGTACCCTAAGCGGAGAGACGTACCCTGTCCTTAATTCAGGAAACCAATAACAGTTAGCTTGCCTTCTTCTTCTTCTTCTTCTTCTTCTTCTTCTTCTTCTTCTTCTTCTTCTTCTTTTTCTTCTTCTTCTTCTTCTTCTTCTTCTTCTTCTTTTTCTCCTTCTTCGAGGGGTTCTCGTGGTCTAGAGGTTACTGTGTTCACATCTAATTCAATAGATCCCGTGCTGGAATCCGGATACCAATCGAAAACTTTCTTCTCTAAAATGTTCTCCTTCCACTTCCTTTTTCTTTGCTCTAACAATGTTCTGTCGTCTGCGTTCGTCACCACTTTCTGCCCTCACCCCTTGACTCTTTCTGCAGCCTTTTTACTGTTACTCCTTGGCTTTTTCTTGCTGTTGTCTTTCGGCCACACCCCTGATTTTATGGGAGGAAAAATCTACAACTAGCCTTCTCAGACAAGGGCAAAACATCTCGGAGGCTCCCTGTGCAAGTTGAGCACGTTCAAGATCCCTTGATTGTCCAAAATCGATAAGAGTAAGCTTCGGCCGACACCCGCAGAATTCAAGTTTTTCTACTAACAGTAACAGGAAATGTTTAATGTGTCCCGCTCGCCCATATGTCCTAATTCAGTTATGAGTGCCATAAAACACTTACCAAGAATTTTTTTTCTTCTTCTTCTTTCTATATATATATATAATATAATCAATTATCTATTTGTGGTGGCCGAATTTTGCTATTCAAAAAGCTCTTTAATGGCTTCACGGATCGATATGCATTTTTCTCCAAAATATTCTTTAAAATATTCTCCAGATCATGGCACCCTTCGTTTTTTCAGTTTTTGAGACAGTTTTGCTGCAAAAAGCTAAATTTCTTTATTTCACCGATCGCTTTTGTCTCTGTAATTTTAGAAAATCCGCCAGGTTTATTTCAAGTCGTACTTCTGTAAGATACTATAGTGCATTGTCGCGCAATACTGAGCCCTAAGTGTGCGACCAATATAGATCTAGCCTCATGTTTTATTTTTTTACGTGGTGCTCAATTCGACTGTGATCCTCTCGTCTGATGCCCATCGTTGCTTTTTCTGGACTCCTTTGTCAAATTCTTTTTCTTGCTACTGGGAACACCGTCAATAGATCTTAGATAAAAATCTAGATCTAGACCTAGATAGCGCCTGACCATGCCGAAAAGAAAAGGAAGTTCTGCAGTTGGAACCCTTCGAGCTCTCAAAGGTCGAGGTGGTCTAGATCAACAACAAAATGATGGTGACTCTCTAGATCTAAATCTCCCAAAAGCATTCCTCTACATTGTCAATTCCTTTCAGTACGTGTGCTACATTGGGGAACTGACGACACAGTGTACACACTGCCTGGCCATAAGATTTTCAAATGAAACACAAGGTATGTTCTGTAGCAATGGAAAAGTTTATCTGCATCATTTCCAAAACCACCTCCTGAACTGCAAATCCTTCTGTCTGGTGTGTCGACACTGCCCACTCACTTTCTGGAGAAAATCAGGCTGTACAACAATTGCTTTCAGCTCATATCCATGTGCTATACCAATGCAACCCTCAATGGATAGAATCCACAGTTTCGCCTGCAGGGTCAAGTATATCATCGCATTGGCTCTCCCCTTCCTGCCACCCAAAATGAGCATTCATTTCTACAAGTTTATTTCATGGAAAGTGATGCAGCCTCAGAGCGCAGAAATAGTCTTTTCCAAGTACTTGAGCCTGGGATCTTTTCTGATCTTCTAGCCATATTGCATTGCCATAATTCGTATGTCATAATCTGAAATGTGCATATGAATTTGCCCGCTCACATTTCGAATAGTCTGTAAAAGTGTCATGCAAAGTTTCGTGGGCCAAGGTTAATTTGTCAATGAGCTAGAATCTTTTTAACCGCTGTCAGAGGAAAGCGAACAAGCTATAGACACTGCCTCTGTGATTTTGAAGACGTTGGTGTGTTCCTTTTTCAGTGTAGCAGCCCTTTCGTGGATTATTATTTTCTTAGTGCTTTTTGTGATGGTGCAAGGCGAATTGCGTATTTTGTGATTTTGAAGGGCTAGACAGTAATACACTAAAGCAAAAGAGATCAAGAAAGGAGTTAATCAAGGCAGACTTAAACTAAAGCAATATAGATCTAGAAGCCAGGTACGACTGTGAAATGCTAGACAGCAAGGTACATGTAGATGTAAAATGCCTCTGCGGCGTAGACCAGTGGGAGCAGTGACGCCAAGGCGTCGACCCCGAGCAAAGCGGGTGCTCACCTAGTATTATATATATATATGATATGTTTGTGTGTGTGCTTATGCATGTGTTTGTGCGTGCGTGCGTATGTGTGTGTGTATGTATGTGTGTGTGTGTGAGTGTGTGTGTGTGTGTGTGTATGTGTGTGTGTGTGTGTGTGTGTGTGTGTGTGTGTGTGTGTGTGTGTGTGCTTGGGTTATGAAGCTGTTTGGGTTTTTTTCTCAAAGTTACTTGAATTCGTGATTTTCGCGATTTTAAAACATTCCCTTTTTACGCCGCTTGCAGAATATTGAAACCGCCTGTCGTTTTATACAGGTTTGGCTGGTAGGGTCGAAAAAAAGGTATATTAATTGATTTAAAATGTGTTTGTATTGATAGAGACGTAAAACATTATTTTTAGATGAGGGAACAGTGGTTACAGTCTAACACCAACAAAAGATAAACGTTTTTTTGTTCTTACTCAGTTCTGTTCAACATGCTCGCTAACACTGATCAATCTGGTCTCCAAACAAGAACCCGGGGGCTCTCGTGGCCTAGAGGTTAAGGTGTTGGCCTCTCATTCAAAGGTCCCGGGTTGGAATCCGGGTGGTGACCGAAAAAAAATTTTCTCAAAAATTGTTTCCTTTCACCTTCTTTCCTGCTCTCTAGCAATGTTCTGTCGTCTGCTTTCGTCTCCTTTTTCTGCCCCCACCCCCTCACCCC
>NW_004797744.1:359726-361393 GCF_000002075.1 Aplysia californica
AGTCTCTCTCTCTCTCTCTCTCTCTCTCTCTCTCTCTCTCTCTCTCTCTCTCTCTACCTCTCTCTCTTCCTCTTTCATAATGTGTATAATATTAGGTCTATATAGGCCTACATATCCTATGCACGGTGATTTAAAAAAACAATACAACTTTTTTTTGTAAATACTGTCCTCAATACTGATGTTTTCCGTTTCAAATTTGTACACAACATTTTGAAATCAAAATTTATTTTTGCTCTATATAGTGTGTAAAAAAAAAAAGCCATTGTCAGCTATGTCCCCATTTTTGTAGCATGACGCTCTAGTTTGCATTAGGCCTATCATTAAAAGTCCTAATGATAGCACCTTATTGCAAGCTACAGCTGTAGTCTAACAGGCCAACAGAAGTGTGAGATAGCTTTTCTTAAGTTTCCTTTGCCAGCTGAGATCATGGTTAAGATAAGTAACGAATAGAGAGCTTTTTGTATTGAACACTTCTCTAAACCAACTATTCGTAAGTTTCACACAAGGTACGGTAACAGTGCCATAAAGCCCTTAATGCCTTCTTTGATGTGAAGGGTGGAAATGGTTCATCAGTTAGGACCTGTAGATAATCAGAACCCAAAAAAACACTTATAAAACGGCCACTTCAATCAAACACACGCCGTTAGCACCCTTTTAAACATCACCAGGGTGCAGAATTCGGAAGATAAGCCCCATGAGACGTCTTTCCTTGCAGGCAGCGAGGACTTTACTACGTCTCAACGGTCAGCATTTTCAAGACAGTTTTTCATCTACGACTTACCATTTTCCTGTTCGCGAAGCTGACATGAATTAGTGGACAGCAATGTGTTCATGATTCCTCTATCGTCTTGAAAAGCGTGAATATTCTTCCATGACATTTGATTCCTGGCAAAGCCCATATTCACATTTTAGGGTAGGTTAACTCCACAAATGCAGATTTGGGCAACCTCATCCGCCACCCTGCTGTCTCTAGAAGCAACTCCATACTATAAAGTGTACAGTGTGTGTAGTTTAGAGTACTCGTGGTTAGGTGGATCTTTGTGAATGGCCACCCCTGAACAATACGAACGACGTGCTAAATAAAATGTGACGAGTCCACAGAAGGACATGTCGTGCACAACTTATGTAAAAAAAAAATAATCTAAAACTCAGTAAGAAAAATGAAGAATTATTGTTTGAATGTTACAGTAAAGGAAATATTAGATTTTAAAAAGAAATGGAAGGGGGATAAAACCAATCCAATCATTTCATGACTCTCCTTAATTTAAAGATTTTTTAATAGGTGCATGTTCCATTCATGGGTATGTTTTGTTTTCTAAAAGGCATTTCCTTCTTCAAAAACAAGCGTCTTTTTTATGACTTTTATGTCAAACAAATTCCTTTTGAATGAATCATGTCTGATCCAAATTATAACACTCTGGTACGAATTTTGGGCGAGATGTTCAGAAAGAATATTGTAATTTTTTTCCTTTCTTTTTAGGGGGGGTGATCACCTTAATAAGCGAGAGGGTAGTGGAGGAGCGGTTAGTGCACTCGTCTCCGAAGAAGAAAGTCCGCGTTCGAGCCTCGGTTCGGACACGGATTCCTCCCCTCCCCCCCCTCTTCCTGTCCACTCAGCAGAAATGTGGGCCTGAATTCGAGTTGGGGAAGTAAAGACGGCGTGGAAA
>NW_004797744.1:361715-362819 GCF_000002075.1 Aplysia californica
GATAGATAGATAGATAGATAGATAGATAGATAGATAGATAGATAGATAGATAAATAGATAGATAGATAGATAGATAGATAGATAGAAAGATAGATAGATAGATAGATAGATTGATAGATAGATAGATAGATAGTACTAATACTACTAGTGGCGCCCAAGACAGAGAATAGCAGCCAGACGGTCTCATCCGTTGCTCAGGTTCAACAATACTCCGTCCCCACCATAAATTCTATCGACAATAATTATTGTACTATACTCTACTAATCCATCACTCCAAAAGGCTATTCTATATGTCTATTCCTAGCTTTATCTCGGCCGCAGAAGTAAAGCAAAGCATTTATTGCAGTTGCCAAGGGAAACAATGGCGTCATGAACATGTGGGCGGAGCCTCCTGCGAGAACAGCGGTCAGGAAACGCAATCTACAGTGGTATGGACACATCAACCGTTCATCCGGCTATGCAAAGATGATCTGGCAAGGCAACGTCCAGAGAAAAGGGACCTAAGGAGTCCAAAAAATATCATCAAGGCCACCCATAATAGTAATACTATTGAGTACAAAACGGAGCAGTATGAGCGTGGGGCTTTTATTATTTGTTCTGTTAATTTTTGTTTTGTATTGTTTTTGTTGTTATTTTTTGGACTGGGTTGTATTGCTTTTAAAAATTAATTTGATTTTGTTTTTTAAAAGTTTTATTTAATTTTTTGTTGTTTGGGGTTTTTTGTTCTTGTTTTGCGTTTGTTGGCTTTTTTTGGTGGGAGGAGAGTCATTTGTTGTTTTCAATTTTCACTCAGTCATTGGAATTGAGCGCTATTTCTCGGATTTCAGAAAACTATAATATATAGTGCCATGGTTTCGATAGAATGGAGATGACTCTGATGTTAGACTTTACAATGAAAACAAGCTAAAAGGTGAGGCGAATGTAATGCGCAGAAAAATGTACGAAAGCTACACCAAAGATATTTCAGACGTGAAATGTTATGTCTAATATAAGACGGTGTGAGATATAAAGATCTGTTTCATCGGTAGCTATTAATGGTGTAAATTATTATCTGTTACCTTAACTCTAGCCACACATACACCCACCCACATACACACATATATA
>NW_004797744.1:364942-367935 GCF_000002075.1 Aplysia californica
ACTCTCCCCCTTTCCAGCCCCCACCCCCACCCTCAACCTGTCCGCACTCCCAATGTCTTCGATTGCAAGCCTAGTATCACATTCCAGGCTTGTCCCGAGTGGTCAATGACCAGTAGCCGGCTCGGTGTCCTCCCCAACACGTAATTGTCCCCTTGTCACCCCGGTCCTGGTCACTTACTGCGTGGACAAGCCTTGCCCGGGGCGGGAGGGGGGAGGGAGGGCGTTTCTGTCAGCAGACACCCCGGTCAGTGCAAGAACTGCTTGTCTGAGTGCTCGGGGAAACCAGCTCCAGATCAGTGTGGTTTTGTTCCTTATGACATCGATACTCTAGAACGGAATTCTTGGCTCCTGACTCGTTCTGCTGCCTTTCTACTGCTACTCTTTAGCTCCTTCTTACCGTTGTCTTTCAGCCAAACCCCTGATCTAATGGTAGGACAGATCTACACCAAGCCTTCCCGGACAAGGGCGAAAAATCTCGGAGGCCCCATGTGCAAGTTGTGCATAGTAAAGATCCCTTGGTGGTCCAAAATCGATCAGCCACCCAGGCAAAACGTTATTATTATTATTATTGCTGTTGTTGTTGTTGTTGTTGTTGTTGTTGTTGTTGTTATTATTATTATTATTATTATTATTATTATTACTATTATCTGGAATGACAGAAATATCACCATCACATTAAAGATCAGACTGATGCGTTCCCTGGTCATTGTCAATATTTTGTATGCATGTGCATCCTGGACCTTGAAGGCAGACCTTGAAAGAAGGATCAAAACTGTGGAGATGAGATGCTTCCAAAAAATCCTTGGTATCTCATACAAAGATCACATCATAAAGGATGAAGTCAAATTACCGATCGAAACTTAAATTGGACCATAAGGTGACCTTCTCACTCCAGTCAGGAAACGCAATCTACAGTGGTATGGACACATTACCTGTTCATCCGGCTATGCAAAGATGATCCTGCAAGGCAGCGTCCAGAGAAAAGGGAGCAGAGGAAGACCAAAGATGAGTTTGAAGGATAACATCAAGGAATGGACAGGTCTGGAACTCAGAGACACGCTCAAGAACGCTGAAGACCAGAAGGAGTTGAGGAAGCTGGTGGCCAAATCATCAAAAGCGCCCAGAAGAACATACAGTATGCGGGATAGGGGGAAGTGAATGTGATACACTTACACACACATACACAAACACACACACACACACACACACATACACACACACACACACACACACACACACACACACACAAACACAGAGAGAGAGAGAGAGAGATTGAGAGACAGACAGACAGACCGACAGACAAACAGAGACAGAGACAGAGACAGACAGACAGAGAGAGAGAGAGAGGGGGGGAGAGAGAGAGAGGGAGGGAGAGAGAGAGAGAGAGAGAGAGAGAGAGAGAGAGAGAGAGAGAGAGAGAGAGAGAAAGAGAGAGAGAAACGTAAAAATGGAATCACCTTGTCATCGTGTTAAAGCTTTGCACTAACCACTTATGCAGCATTTATAGCTCAATACATTCGGCACCATCTGATATACAAGAATTTCATCTATGCTGAGAGTCGCCTAAGATACCACGTTCAGTTAAAATTGACCTTATAAATTAGGCTTGGCAAAATTGTGCGAAATCAAAGAAAAGTAAAAGTGCATTCACGAGTGTATTGAGGTGCATCAACACTGGTGGAATTTGCATGTTTTGAATATCATTGAATCAAGAATGTTATCGTCTCTGTAATGAACAGCATCTTCTGATGAAATTTTCAAACAGATTTAAAAAAAGAAAAGTCACAAATTCTTAACAAACACGTATATTAGCATTACATGCGCTCATTAATAATAGAATATAGTATTTGTTTAGAAGCAATTGGTTTCTTGAGTTTCTTATGGACGCCACTGTATATATATATATACGATCCCTTTTCTCTCTCCAGGATAATTGGTTTTTTGTCTAAACAATTGTATTTTTTATTTTGGTAAGTGTTTTACTGCGCTCGCAACTGCACAATGTCATATGAGCGCGGGGGACATACCAAACATTTTACTTTCGAATTTTGCCAGGTTGGGCCACCAAGGGATCTTTAAGGTGCGCAATTTGCACACGGGACCTCCGAGATTTTTTGCCCTTGTCCGAGAAGGATAGGTGTAGATCTTTCCTACCAGATGATCAGGGATTTTGCTAAAAGGCAGCAGTAAGAAGGGTCCAAGTAGAAGCAGTAGAAAGGCTGCAGAAAGAGTCACTCGCCCAGAGGGGGGGGGGGGCAAAGGAGGTAATGGAGTGGTAGGGCTGAAAGTGGAGACTAAAGCAGACAACAGAACATTGCAAGAGAGCAGGAAAGGAGGGGAAAGGAATCAATTTTAGAGAAGAACATTTCTCCATCGCTACCCGGATTCGAACCCGGGACCCTTGAATGAGAGGCAAACACCTTAACCTCCAGGCGACGAGAGCCTCTAAGACAATTGTGACTGCGTGTGTGTATATGTATGGGGGGTTGTTTGTTCGTTTGTTTGTTTGTTTTCATCGGATATGCTATATATATATATATATATATATATATATATATATATATATATATATATATATATATATACACACACACACATAGAGGGGGGACACATAGAAGAGAGACAGAGAGAGAGACAGAGAGAGAGAGACACAGAGAGAGAGAGACAGAGAGAGACACACACACACAGAGAGAGAGAGAGAGAGAGAGAGAGAGAGACAGAGAGAGAGAGAGAAGTCATCGTCTAAGTCAAGTGCACGTTTAACACAGTATCATTATAATATAAAGTAATCGATAAGTTGGAAACGGGAAGAAGCCGTGTCCGAGCAGGGGATCTTCTTAATTATACAGGTTGTCGTGAGAGTGGGTTCGACAGTACTCCAACACTCCTAAATTATTTTATGTATTACTAGCTGGGCCCCCTTTCGATAAAAGGAATGATCGGTGCATTAACATCAACTGAAAGTCATTGGCCTACTATATTTACACTCTACT
>NW_004797744.1:368035-373512 GCF_000002075.1 Aplysia californica
CAAAACAAAATGCGCCTCCTGAAATATCACTTCAGGATTTTCTAAAATTACAGAGACAGAAGCGTCGGCCTACAAAAGCGATCGGCGAAATGAAAAAATTTAGCTTTTTGCAGCAAAACTGTCTCAAAACTGGAAAAACAAAGGGCACCATGATCTGGAGAATATTTTAAAGAATTTTTTGGCGAAAACTGCACGTCGATCAGTGCAGCCAATAAAAAGCCTTTTGAATAGCAAAATTTGGCCACCACAAATAGATAACAGATACATCACTGCAAAACACCCTGCTGCATTACTCTCTCACCAAGCCAGTCTTAACTGGTCAACGCACCATTCTGCATGGACATATTTTTTGGCCTCAACAACTCCTACCCCTACACCTACACCTTCTTTTTCAATCTTTTGTGTCATAAACGCCCCTTCCCCATTTCATTTCCCTGCCTCTCTCTCTCTCTCTCTCTCTCTCTCTCTCTCTCTTTCTTTCTCTTTCTTTCTCTCTCTCTTTTTCTTTCTCTCTATCTGTCTCTCTTCCTCTCTCTCTGTATGTACGTGTGTTTGTGAGTCTAAATGTATATGTGTACATATATATATATATATGTGTGTGTTTGTGTGCGTGTATATGTTTGTGTTTGTATTTGTGCACGTGCGCGTGAGCGCGTACCGCTTTCACACAATACTCCTCCTTGTATCCAGGTAAAATCAGTATCATCCTATTCAATGCCTCAGTGATATCAAGCAAAGATTCTTCCTGCTTGGTTGGAGGACCAACGGGTTTTCAAGTTTACTACAAAGCACATCAATAAGAATATCCATCTTATCACACTCATGTTCATCTTCTTTGTCTTCTCTTTAACTTCCCCGGAAATTGGCTGCTGCTTTTTGGACCTGTTTACAATAAAAACACTCCACCTCTTGCCATTCTGCTTGTGAGAGTTGTTTCGGTTCCAAGCCTGGTTTCTATGTTCTGTTCCCATGTTCTGTTTAAGTCTGTCCCTTCCTCTTTTTCTTCTGGCGGTTTATTTCTTTTTTCTTTTCTTTTATACTTCTAGTGTTTCCGCCCCCCCCCCCCCCACTTTCAATCAGATTAATTTCTTTATTCATAAGTAAAAAACGAGACGTCTATTGCTGCCTACGTCTCAGGAATCATTAAACTGTCCAACATTGCTCTCTAGTGGAGCTTCCCTTAAACTCACCGAAACCGCTGGCATCATAACTCAGTAAGTGCAAGAAGGTTAAGTCCACAGTTACCATCATTTGGAACCTTCTGTCAATACGGAGAAGCGTGACAGCTCGTGAATTTTTGTCGATGAGCCATATAAAATAATCACACACACACACACACACACACACACATATATATATATATATATATATATATATATATATATATATATATATATATATATATATATGTGTGTGTGTGTGTGTCTGTGTGTGTGTGTGTGTGTGTGTGTGTTTGTTTGTTTGTGCGTGCGCGTGTGTGTGTGTGTGTATGTGAATATACAAAGCTAGAGAGAGACACACACAGATAGATAGATAGATAGAAAATAGATAGATAGATAGATAGAAGACAGATAGAACATTCTGGCCATGATTCAACCACTCAGGCCCTAGGGGTGATAACTGGAGACGATCTCTGTTTCCATTATTCTATCTTTCCAACCTTTATAACACTCGCGAGTCTGACGTAATGCGATATGGTATTGATCTATCTCCCCCCTGCGGGGTCATTTAAGATGCAATTTGTGAGTTTAAGAATATGAGACCATATCAAAACACCTAAGCTTACACAAAAACTAATAAAACTTGCTTCCAGAGTCTTTATGGTTTCCTTCGTAATAACACATCTTGCCTTTATGAATGCAAATAAGGTTTCTCTCGTAATTTGATGATCTTGTTTTTATATATTCGCGTTTCATATAACCACTTGACTGACGCTTTGCTGAGGGGGAAAAGATGACAGACTAAAAGCGAGCGGAAGAAGGAAAGAAAGATGAAATAATAGTAAGGAAATCCGAAGAAAGGAGACAGATAAAAGAAAGAAAAGAAACAGGAGAAAAAGTAAAAGAGTTCAAAGTAAGGGTAACGTGACGCTACTGAAATTTGACAAACGTGAACAGTGAAACTCTGCGCTAAGAATGTATTTATTCACTTTTTTATTTATTTATTTATTTATTTATTTAGTAGTCGATAACAGTTTCTCGGCAAATCGTTCGATATAATTTTAGAACCTGTCTTTTTGTATTTCAGAACTTAATTGGTGTTGCGTATTTGTGTCTCGTCAGCGCTAACTCGGTTGCTTGCAAGTGTCCGTTTAAGCCTGAAGCCCACTTCAATAGATAGGTTGCTTTAGAGGCGGAACCTCCTAATTAATCTAACGCCCATTCATGATCAGACATAGCCGATAGGGGTGAGAGACTTGGAAACTCATCAGGAAAAAAACGACATCAAGAACCCTTGAAGGAAGGACGATTATGGGGCAGAAGAGCCAGGGTAAGACAAAGAGTACCCTGGACGAACAACATAAAAAACATGGACTGGCCTGGATCCCAGCAGAATGTGCAACGGCAGCTCTCGACCGTGAAGGATGGAGGGTCAGCACAGGTCTACCTCTGAGTCAGAAATGGCACCTCCAGGTATACAGGTATTCAGGTATACAGGTATCTAGGTATTAAGAACGCCGTGCTGCGTATTCAAACAAAGGCCCTTTCTTCCATAGTCCATCGTGATACCATAGTGCCCAGAGTTGGTCGATGGAAATCATCATCATCATCATCATCATCATCATCATCATCATCATCATCATCATCATCATCATCATCATCATCATCATCATCATCATCACCATCATCATCATCATCATCATATAATCATAAGAGTAATAATAATAATAATAATAATAATAATAATAATAATAATAATAATAACAGTAACAATAATAATAATAATAATAATAATAATAATAATAATAATAATAATAATAATAATAATATAACATTTGTATCGAGCATATCCCAGCTTAGCGACAACCTCTATGCATTTTCCAGTCTACATCATTACCCCAGCAGACCCTTGAACTTTCAGGAACATTCTCGGCCTCCTGGGAGACATACCGTGCAGACGGCCGATAAAGCACCCAGACACTTACTAACTGATATGATCTTTCGCCGTCTATTGCTGGACATTCACTCCCTCCTGGATCATCATCTTTGCCCTTCTCACCCTGGCTCGGGGTATGGGCCACGAACAAACACTTTCCACTTCTCCTTATCCTGGGCTGGCCTCTTGATGTTATTCCATGTCTTTCCACTTTTCTGTACATCAATTTGATATGTGACTCTTCTCCAAATTCCATGTGGTCTTCCCCTTGATCTTTTTTCCTGTGGATTCCAATCTAACACTGTTCTTGTAATGCAGCTGCCTGACCTCTTAAGAGTATGTCCAATCAATCGACACCACCTTTTTCCAACCTCATCTCTGACTTGGCATTCTTTCCTTCGAGGGTAAAATCATAAAAGTCCCTTCGTGAAGCGCCGCTTTCCTGCAGACACAACTCTGGGCTGCTAGAGGTGAACGAAAGCACGACCTTTCGGTTGCAAGCCCAACAGACTAACCATTAGACCACTGACGTCACAATAACTGCAATCCTGGATCCCAAATCAGACCAAGTGTTTGCATGTAATCAGTAGGTCTTTTCTCCACTGCACTTAGACATCTGCTTTCTGATTCCTGATTGCTGGGATCTCTATTTTATCAATATCAGCGGGTTTTATTGTTGTTTGTTGTTTTTTAGGGGTGGGGTGGGGTGTTGTCGTTTGTTTGTCGATTTTTTTGTTGGTCTGTTGTTATTTTTTTTGTTTTCCTCGGACATGCTTTATCCCTCGAAGCCCGAAAATGCGACTGTGATGTAGTGGTTAGGTCAGTATCTGCCAACCTGGGCGATGTCGCTCACTTGTGGGTGATTTGATAATTTTGACAGGCGTTGGAGACCACCTGGGAATCAACACTAGCTTAGAGCCTGAAAAACAGAGACGTTATGATAATAATATTGGCAAGTGAAATCACTTGGAAGAAAAATGTGAGGCATCAGCGAAAAATGTAACGTTACTTATCGACAGTGTTTGATTCTTAACTGTATATCCGGCAAATTGCTTCAAACTTTTTTCTGAAGTGTGTCTCAGAGTACGTTAGTAGATGGGTGGCGGGTGCCCTGAAGCAGTAATCATCTTCTTTCCTATCAAACATCTATTCTTCCTCCTCCTTTGTCTTTGTTACTCTCTTGTAACGCCTGTAATTTTCGGCACTCATATGACCTAATTGCGTTGCAAGCGTCGTAAAACTCTTCCTAAAACATAAGACTTGTTATCATAAGTTCGAGGTACAAAAATTTGTGGAGGCAAAAGTGGACGCTGGATGAAATATAAAGGCTGGCAAACACTGTTTTGGCACTTTAACGTAGTGTACTACATCGCGCAAGAGCTAGAACTTCATGTCTTACCTTGATTTTCGTCATGGTTTCATTCAAGTAGACATCTCAAAGCACCTTCTCATAGGGCCAGTGCCACTAGAAAATTCTTGGAAAACCAAATCAAAGTTATAGTAGTCACCAGTAAAATTAAATAGCCTCAATGTGAATCCTACAGGTATGTGAAGTCCCACGAAGAAAAGCAACTTCGCTTCCAATTCAGACCCTTTGTTTACAACTGTTTGTGACAATTGGGATGAAATTACAGATAAATGTTTTTAAAAATGTAATAGAGTCGATGTCTAAAGGGTTCGTATACTACACAACACGAATGGCTCCCAATCAAAATAACAATGAGCGCAGTTTTTCGGGGCAGTAGTGATTGCTCTGTTTTCCTTTTTATTTGTGAGTATCGTAATAGAATATTGGAATATGTTTATTTCAGAGACAAAGTTCTCCATTTATTGGATATGCAAAGTATGCCCATTTCTATCAATATTGATGCTCTTCAATGCACACACGAAGACAGTTTTTCGTTTCTTTGATTTTGCAAAATTTTTCCAAGCCTGATATTTTAACGTCAATTTTCAGTGACCATATCTCGGGCGCCTCTCAGCATAGATGAATTATTAATATGTCAACTGATGAAGAATCTATTTAGCTTTACGTTGGTATGCTACATGAATGGGTAAAGCAATGTTTTAACAAGATGATTGGGTGATTACATTTTCAAGGTTTTTGGGAAGCCACTATATGGCCAGCGTCTTTTTGTTTGGGTGTTTCTAAGTTTGTTCGTTTTCTGTTTGTTTGTTTGTTTGTTTGTTTGTTTGTTTGTGCGTGTGCCTGGTTTTTTTGTGGTTTGCTTGTTTGTTTTATTGGAATAAACACTGGACCACGTTGGATCGGCATTTTGGTGCACTGTACCGGTCAGGTCTTTCAAGGACAACAATGGCAGAGAGGAATACAATGTCCCAAAAGACAGTGTCCTTTATTAATCGCCTCAACCCTCCCCCCC
>NW_004797744.1:373613-375158 GCF_000002075.1 Aplysia californica
AAACACACACACACACACACACACACACACACACACACACACATACACACACACTGAAATCGAACTCACATCACCTCCTTGTGACATCAAAGCACCCAGACTCTACACCACAAACATCAACGACCCTTTCATAGACACTTAACGGATAAAGTGTCAATGAAATGTAACCTTTCCGTACTCCTGTGTCTGTACTGAGGATAACTCCCATGGCAATAAACTATTTTCATCTGACAGTGTCGTGTATTGATCTATATAATTCTTTAACTCTTACTATACCTCGCTATTTCCCCTAGCTCACGGCTATATCTCAGTTGTTTACAGCCATAACGAAAATCTACGAAACCTCGATATTGTTATTATATATAATCAAACTATATGTGTATCGCTTGTACCATTAATTTCTACTCATTTGGTGATTAGCCTAGTGGTTAGGCTACCGCACCCGTAATCATGAGATAAAGGGTTCGGGGGTTCGAGCCTCAGTTCGGCCCAATGTCGAGTCCTTGAAAAAGGCACTTTACACGAAATTCCTATTTGGTCCTTTCGGAGGTGGACGTTAAACTCGAAGGTCCCGCCTCTTAAATACCTTACTTGTGATGATATGGGCGTATAGACCTACACCATTTTCACCATTTTTAAGGTCAATAATAGTCAATTCAGAGCGAGGGTTGTGATGCTGTAAACTGGAAGGACAAAACTGGTTGCAAACAAAGGCGTAGTAGGGGGCTCTCGTGGCCTAGAGGTTAAGGTGTTGGCCTCACATTCAAAAGGTCCCGGATTCGAATCCGGGTAGCGACCGAAAAATTTTCTTCTCTAAATGTGTCTCCTTTCACCTCATTTCCTGCTCTCTAGCAATGTTCTGTCGTCTACTTTCGTCTCCTCTTTCTGCCCCCACCCCCTCACCCCCTTTGCCCCTTTCTCAGGGCTCCTGACTCTTTCTGCAGCCCTTCTACTACTACTCCTTGGCTCCTTCTTACTGCTGTCTTTCAGCCATACCCCTGATCTACTGGTAGGAAAGATCTACACCTAGCCTTCTCGGACAAGGGTGAAAAATCTAGGAGGGCCCGTGTGCAAGTTGCGCACGTTAAAGATCCCTTGGTGGTCTAAGATCGATAAGAGTAGGCTTCGGCCGCCACCCGGGCAAAATTCAAAATTTCCTACCAACGGAAAATATTAGGTGTGTCCCACGCGCTCATATGACCTTATGCGTTGCGAGCGCCGTAAAACACTTTACAAAAACAAACAAAAGGCGTAGTATCTTCTCGTGAACCTCAGGTTAAAAATGTTGCTGATCTGTGCGGGGGAATCCTCATTCTTTTGTGTTGAACGGATAATGAGACTGACAAAAATAGTAGCAATAATTAACCGACATGACAGGGGCATCATTGTACAAAACTATTTGCATGGGGAGCTTCTTTTATAGTTATGAGATATTCTTAAGAGAAAAGGGGTGGGGTGAGATGTTGTTTCCTGTTGTTAAATTTGCAGGAGACGGTAAGCTAATGTCCTCCTCCTTTCTCTCTCTCTCTCTCTCTCTCTCTCTCT
>NW_004797744.1:376315-386650 GCF_000002075.1 Aplysia californica
GTGGTGTATGTGTGTGTGTGTGTGTGTATGTGTGTGTGTGTGTGGTGTATGTGTGTGTGTGTGTGTGTGTGTGTGTGTGTGTGTGAGTGAGTGACCGACGGATTAAAGAGGCAAAAGAGTCAATAATTGTTGATTTTGTTGTATTTCGTAGCTCTTTCTCACAAACTCGAGAAGCTGTTATTGTTGTTGTTGCTGTTGTTGTTGTTGCTAATGCTGCTGCTGTTGCTGTTGTTTATAATGCCGCTGGTGAGTAATTTATACACCTTTCTGAGCAAAGATTGATCATTTTGAGGACTTTGCAGACGGCTCTGTGATGAGAGTGGAGAAGAAACAAGGAGGAGAAGAAAAGAAAAGCTGACAAATGTACATATTACATCAGATGCATCATTCAACAACATGCAGAAATTTCATTACAAGACCTCTAGAGTTACATAGATACATACACCAAAAAGCAATACACTTTGATGTTTGTATGGTATCTTATAAAGTAGTTATGTGGTATTTATTAATGTAGCCTTGGGGTATCCAGCCTAGTCCAGCGACAGCTGGTATAGATCCCTGGTCAACGGAAGAAATAGCAGACGTTAGAAAACAGGGAGATAATCCTCTTAAACAGCCGACAAACACGCTGGACAAACAGTCCGTGACGTCACATTCCCGCCAGACCACCGGCCAGTATCGAGATCCTGCCAGTGTCCACTGTTTGCCTCATGTCTGCTCATGCGCAAGATATACAACCTCAAAAGGTGCTGGAGGATGAAAGGTGCTGGAAGATGGTCTGGTCCAAATGATTGGGGGGAGGGGAGATGGGAAGGGAGACACACTGGATCTCTGAGTGGCTTGTCCCCATAGATTTATCGTACTCCTAGACCGCACACTGTCTTGGGGACCTCTCTTTGAACTCTTGAAAAAAAAGAAGAAAAACACGTCCTGAAACGTGATCACTGTGGACGGAGTCATTACACCTAAATGAAGGTAAAACACACACAGCACGAATCTCACAAAACTGGCATTAGCAGGGCACCCTCCAAACTTTGGTTCAAATGTTGCGCCCACAGTTAACCGGAAATGTATCAAAGTGGACGGTCTAGGATATTATTGTAAGTCTACGGGTGGTCTTAAAATTGCACGTTCAAAAATGCCATGAGACTTTCCACCAGCTGTTCTTCCAATAATGGAGAACCGATCATCCCTAGACATGTAGCGAAGTCACAGCACTGCCTCAGAATTACAAAGTTCTATCTGACATTTTGGGCTGTTTTAATTTACTAAGACCATGAGGTCAGAAACCAAATATTCTATCTGCTCTATCAAAATCATACGTTTATTCACAGTCATTATCAAGATATTGAAAGAATTGTATTTTAAAAAGCTTGACATGATGTAAAGCCCAAAAGCTTTGACGTTCAATTACTCAAAACAGGGAACTGAGCAGTTAGAATTTTGTAATATTGAGGTAGCGAGGTGTCCGTTTAACATGTAGGTTCAGGGTAAAACAGAAAGAGATTAGTCCACGTACTGCTGGTATCTGAAAATAATGAAATACTGGCTGGCAATCAAAAAATAAGTACCAAGTTGTCATTGTGCATAAAATTAGGTCTTTTGAGTCTTTACACGTTTCATCACGTTAGTGTACTCTTTAAAAAGGTACGTCTCGTTATAAATACCAACAACGTAAAAGTATAGAAAAATTTTTGTTGTTTTTCCGCAAACACGTTCACAACACCAAATTTAAAAAAAAAAAAAAAGAAGAATTGGTTTCTTTTTTTTTCGTTTCAACCACGAAACGGCTTGTTCCTATTCTTTATTTTGTGAAGTTTGTGTCTGTATTTACTAGAAGCCACAAAACATCTGATCATTGTCATCTTAGTTTCTTTAACTCATGGCCAGAAAAAAAATCGGCCGATCCGCATGTTCTGTACAAACTCAAGAGGGGTGGGTGAGAGCAAACATTTCAACTCAACAAGCCAACTGGTTTTTTAGCCCCTCGCTTATAACAGTGGGAGGTTACGAATTATGTTCAAGTTAAAAAAATAAAAAAATGTAATTATATATATATATATATATATATATATATATATATATATATATATATATATATATATAGTATAAAGCATTTATAGATGGATAGAAAGATATATATAGATGTAGATATAGATATATAAATATAATTATAAAATAGATAGATAGATAGATAGATAGATAGATAGATAGATAGATAGATAGATAGATAGATAGATAGATAGATAGATAGATAGATAGATAGGATAGATAGATAGATAGATAGATAGATAGATAGATAGATAGATAGATAGATAGATAGATAGATAGATAGATAGATATTACGCATTCTATGAGATCGGTTAAGTGCCTTCCTATTAATTAGAAGAGTCTCGGGCAAGATGGAGTGCCCGCTGATTTCTTCTTGAGAGATCTGGAGATAATTTCTCTTTCTACAAGACACTTTTCTCTCCTGTTGTAATCGCTTCGAGCTGGCGACATGCGGTTGTTTTTGTTTTTTTGTTCCTCTTTGTTTCAAGTTTTTGGTTTTGTTTTTGTTTTGTGTTTGTCGTTCGTACTGGGTTTTTGTTTTGCTTTTTGTTGGGGGTTTTTTGTTTTGTTTTGTTCTGTTTTCTCCATTGTTTTTTTTTTGTTGTTGGTAGTTTTTGTTGCTGTCGATGTTGCTGGCTTTTGTGAGTGTGTGTGTGTGTGTGTGTGTGTGTGTGTGAGAGAGAGAGAGAGAGAGAGAGAGAGAGAGAAGGGGGTGGGGTGGGGGGGGGGGGCAAAGAGAGAAGAAAACTTAGTTGTCCTGGTACATTAAAGGTTTTTTTTAAAATCATTAACACAGTTGAATGAGTAAATTCTCACTCATGATTCGGCATGCTGGGTGAAAGTATTTGCTCGTGGCGTAACCGTTTGGGTTTGTCGGCACCAAAAACAGTAGCAGCGCAGTAGCTGAGACGAGCCGTTATGAGCAGTTCTTGCAGTAGTCTCGAGTATCCGCGCCATCAGCTGTTTTTGGCAAGCTGTCCAGTTGCAGTCAGCTCGTTGGCCGCTCGTGCACTGCTCAATATCAGCTTGCATGTTCTCACCAAAAGTAGTATAAAAGCTGTGTGTATTAGCTCTCTCTCTCTCTCTCTCTCTCTCTCTCTCTCTCTCTCTCTCTCTCTCTCTCTCTCTCTCTCTCTCTCTCTCAGCTAGCTCTGCTTGTATCGGAGACAGACAGGTCATAACATGACGGTCCGTAAAATATGTTTGATGCATTTGATGGACGCTTCATCACTATTGACGCAGTCTCTGGTATTTGATGGCGAGAAAGAATACTGGGTTCATCCCGTTAATGCCAAAAGAGACCCATGCGGAGAATTCCATCACGTGTTTCTTGACTTAAAAGGAGACAAAGAGCTCTTTAAGTCATATTTTAGAATTAGCCCAGAAACATTCTCTACCCTTTTGGCACTATCCATTGTTTTGTTCCTGTTTTGTTGTACAGGCTTTCAAGAGGAGAATGTAGAAGCTGTCTCCAGCTGTCTTGAGCTGACCGAGATATCTTGACGAGGTTTGGTGGGAAATTTCAGGAGTGCTTATTTTAGAAATGACGAAATCACTGCTAGCATTGATCGGAAGTAAATGCGGGGATATATTTTACTGCGCACTGCTAGCAGTGCACTGCTCAATACGGCACGGCTACTGCTTTTGGTGCGAACGGCGTATAAATAATATTACTAGGATTTGACACAGCTCAGCTACTGCGCAGCAACTGCTCAGCTCTACTGCTTTTGGAGTGTACGACCACCAAGGCTCTTCCCTGATCCACGCAGAAAAGCTTTGTATCAGAGCTTTGTATCAGAGAAGCATACTTTTGCATTTGATATCATAATGTACAGAACCATGCACTCAGGTGCATTTCCGGTTCATCTGATTCTGATATTGAAGGCTCCCCATTCTACTTAGCTCGGAGACCCATCTCTTTTTTACGTAAGGGTATAGAAAGCCCACTCTTTGCTTTAGTAAGCATTTTTAGGCACTTGAAACACAATTAGGTTATATAAGTGCCGAAGATTAGAGACGTCACTGGAGAGTAACATATCAAATAAAAAAAGAAGGAAGAGGGATAAGATCGATAATAACATATGCTTGATACGAAAGAAATAGCAAATCACACCAGAGCACACACTAACCGCGCGCGAAAGGGGAGTAAAAACTCATACAACATGAAACATTATTGTATGAGAATAATCCAAACTAGTTCGTGCACACAAAAAAACACCACAGTCCCAAAGTCTCATAAAATAAACACCCGATTTCCCGGCACCGTAGCAGAGAGTGATGCCTGTGAGCTAAGGTAAATGTGTTCTGTTTCAAGGACATGTCACTACCTTAAAATTACAACGTTCTATCTGCTCAGTACCTAATTTTGAGAAATCTGACGTCAATAATTCTGAGTTTTACAGCCTGTCAAGATTTCTCGAATGCAACTCTTGGCATATCTAGATCACGACTCCAAATAATCTAACAATTTTGATAGAGAAGATAAAACATAGCATGTCTGAGCTCGTGATCTTAGAAACTCAAAATAGCCAATAATGTCAGATACAGCTTTGTAATTCTGAGATAGGGACGCGTTAATGGCCGCCAATCTCATTCATAATTGACTGCTCACGCTGCTTCCCATTCTCGTCTGACCGAGTTGGCATATCTCTTAACCCAGTAAACCGCTCTACCAGTGGTGCTTCATGATTACCTAATTGGACCCTTGAAATAAATAGTGGCCCTGCCCTATTCAGGGTTTTTTTCTTTGTTTTATTGGCCAGGGGAGAGCCATAAAAAACGGGTGTTTCTTCTGTTTCCGAGGGGAAATCGAGAAGCTACGATTTAAAATTCGGTTCCAGCGACGAAAAAAATATTCTATCTAAATAATCATTATGGAGTTAGACCTTTCTTTAACGACTGTTACATGAGACAGAGCTTTGTATCAGAGAAGCATATTCTTGCATTTGATATCATAATTTACAGGACCATGCACTCAGGTGCATTTCAGGTTCACTATGGAGCGCACCATTTGAGCCAAATGAATGGTAAGGGGGGGGGGGGGTGCCGCGTGCCTGCGACTATAGTGAGACTGGTGCTTTGCCCTTCACAATAAGGCTGTAACAGCACGACCCAGGGTGCTCATGTTTGGCAGCGAAGATTTTATAGAGCGATGATCTGTGGCCATGACAGAGCGCGGTCTAGAAGCACAAACCTATGGGTAAACATTAATCATAGCCAGTGCACATTGTCAATGTCATACATTTGTCCATCACATTTTGGTGACTTCCAAAGCGTGAGTGTCCATGAAAACTTTAAATGTATATTTTTGTGCTTTTAATCAATGTTTTCCAGTAAAATCTACATAGAAATGTGTGTTCAAATGGACATACGGTGTAGATAAACATTGGTCTACCAACGGAGAATTTCAATTTCTTCAATTTCATTATTTTGACGACCGCCTGATTTCACCACGATACCGCACATTTTATTCATTTGATACCATCGTGGCAGCAGTTTTATCCTTCACGGAAGGGTGAAAATCCACAATTTTGGCACAATTCGATCGCATCTTCCAAAATGAAACATACTTGTTTTCCAAGGCCAAAGATCTGAAACGTCTAAAGAAAACAGCCAATCTCAAAGCTGCCTGGTATTGTGGTGGTCAGATATGTTTTTGTCTGCGTGCGGAATGCAATAATCACTAATGGACTTAATTTTGTTTTATGAATCAAAGCAGATGCCAATTTGTGTGCGGTATCGTTGTAAAATCAGGCTCTCGTCAATATACTAGAATCGAAGAAAACGGCATTTATCCACTCAAGGTCAATTGTTATATTCTTTTCTTTTTTGGGATGAGCACCTTTTACGTCCATTTAAAAACACAATTTTTGACTTCACAGAAAAAAAGTTGATTCAGTGCACAAAATAGTACATTTTAAGCTTTCAAGGACTCTCAAGCTTTAGAAATCACTAAACTTTGTTTCTCGCGAATTTCATTTACGCAAACAGGTGAGCCCAACTTCTTTTAAACGAGAATAGCTCGACTTTTTAAGAGAGATGGGTAATTTTTTTTTGTTCATTACAATCAAGGTAAATGAACAGGCTTTATTTAAGATGATGTCAATAACTCCGAAAATATGCTCTAAAACTGCAGTTTTGGCGCTCATATGACCATATTTTACTCTTGCGAGCGCCGTAAAACCTCTACAAAAACTAAAACTAAAATGAACAACGAGCTTTGGGTATTAACCCCTAGGTCTCATCTTACCCCTATGTCGGTACAGCTGGAAAAGAATTAACTCTATAACCCTGAGTGGACGATAGGAGTGTCCAGTGAAACTTGCCCAGTCCCATAGTGGATGGTCCAAGCATCCGGTCATATGGCACAGTGCAGGAAACATTACTGCTAAAACAGTCTTTTACGAATCCAAATAGATTTCTTTTGACTCGGAAGTGTTAGATAAATGGATAAACTACATCCCCTTTTACTATGACGCAGTTTTAGTCATTTTACAAATATTTTGCGTGTATACCACAATACATGTTTCACGAAATATGGAGAAAAAAAAATATTGTCAAAACGTGGAAAAAATTCCGGGGTTAAAGAGTTAACGTCTAGAAATTGTATGCTCGCGTCTCCATACGGCAGCAACGATGGTGAGTATTGTTTCCATCAGGTAAACAAATAGTGCAAGGTCGCCCGATATTGATTTCTGTCTTTTCATACAATTTGTTTTTAGGGGGGGGGGGGTGAACTTTTGACCTCCCAGTTCAGCCATGAGATGTCATGTTATAGTGGTTAACTGGTAAACGAGGGTTCCAAGAAGCTATCATTTTTATTTTAATAAAAGTAGAGGGTATTTCACACGACTGACGGTACGATGACCCAAATGTGACCCCACAAAGAGTTGGTATGGTTTGGTTCGACAGACGTTTTATGAAACTTTAGTCATATTTATACATGTCCAAGTTTAGCATTACGAGACACTAACAAATTAACGAAACCCTAGGCAATTTCTTTCGATTTTTTTTTCTTTTGGCTTTACTCCTGTTATGTTTATTAAAAAACACGCAACAAACTTTGGCGGCCATTTTCTTGAAAATCCTAGCTCTCCAACAAGGTGACATTCACATTCTTCATTTGGAAATATCTCGACTTCTATTTAAGATAGATGGATATTTTTTTCTTCGAATGCATGCCAAATAAAACAAACTTTACGTTGATGCTCTTGACTTCGCATTCCCAAAATCTGACGAGCGCCTGATTCCATCGAGTCGTGACACATATTATAAGAGGAGGGTAGAGCAAAGGACGACAATACATCAGGATCATCATCATCATCCGGTGCCTTGCCGACTGCTCCACTTCACCCTGTCCTGCGCTGCAGCTAAGGTGTCTGTTGTTCTTGCTGATCCCAACCATGTTGTCATCTAGTCCAGTATCTTTTCCCTCTGTCTTCCTCTGCCTCTCTTTCCATCAAACTGTCCTGTTGTTACAATATTCTCTAATGCTTCTTTCCGCATTGGGTGTCCGAAGAAATTTGCCTGTCGTTTTCTTGTATTTGTGATAAGTTGTTTTCTATAATTTGCTTCAACCAGGACTTCTCCATTTGTTTTTCTAGCTGTCCAGGATAGAAGAATCAAAACACACCAAAGCATCCACCACCAGCTGCCAACGCTATTGTTGAGGATACGACCTCCAAGACTTAATATGCAACGCTGCTAGAGGCTGGCGATTCCCGATTATTGCAAACTAAGAATCGTATCAATCGAATCCAAACCCAATTTCTTTCTACTGTTGTAATTTCTTCCGGGTGTTCTTGATTTCTTCCAGCGGTTCCCACCCCTTGACAATTACAAGATGACTTCCGGCGAGTAGCAGTTATTTCCGATGAATCCAACACCTAGCCAGTTCCGGTTACCTGGTTGGCTTCAAGCAGCTTCAGGATCCAGGATAACGTCGATTTCGAAACATGGCAAGGCGTCAACATTTTATCAAATAAGTTTTTAAAACGAAGAAAATGTTGATGAATAAAGTAATTGGTAACAGTTGGTTAACGTAAAACGGAGTCTTTTGTTCTGCTGCACTAACTACAGGAATCTGTTCTAGAATCGATTCTTTGCCCTCAACAGTGCATACTGGCTTGGAGGGGTTAACATTTAATTTAGCCCAATACATGGAAGCTATGTTCGTACGAGAAGCAAAGCATGTTACGCCAAGGCCTTCAAAACAAGTGGTGACCCTTGCTGCGTGTTGTAAGTGAAGTAAATTCACAATGGGGGTGCTAAATTGTCTTTTACCCTTTTACTTATCTTGATCGTGCTCATTGTTTTTGTGGCTTTTGGCGTTGGCAGACATTTAAACCATCTGCCGCCATTTTAAAGGAGGTCACCATTTTGACATCGACTATTCTGATGTCGACCATTTTGATGCTGCCCACTCTTTTAATTGTGACTACCATAATTTTATCACCACTGCCCACCATTTTAAAAATTAAAGTTGACCATTTTAATCCTGTCTGCCATTTTAACCTTGACCATCTTTATGATATCCGTTGACCTTGTCCGACATCTCGGTGTTGACTGCTGTTTTGATGTTGATCGCTCTATAACACGGTATGAACTGACACTTGTCGTATAATATTTGGGCTCTTGGTCATTGCAAGCAAAAACAATACGTCAGTTCTATTCTCGTGGCATCGTCTTGGAGCGTCTCGGAGTGTCAGGTGTGAAACAGATCACTCATTTCTCTGCTTGGATGCTCTAAACACACGACCTATACTGACCTTTTCTTTCCCCGTCACTCATATGTTCAAGTCTTGTAAGTAATAATCATCATCATGATCATCATCATCATGATCATCATCATGATCATCATCACCATGATCATCATCATGATCATCATCATCATCATCATCATCATCATCATCATCATCATCCTCATCATCATCGTATAAAAATAATAATAACAATAATAATAATAATAATAATAATAATAATAATAATAATAATAATAAATAGCATTTGTATAGCGCACATCCCGCCTTGACAGCAAGCTCTAAGCTCTTTACACTATATTATTACCCCAGCAGACCATAAAACTCTCAGAAACATTCTCGGCTTCTCGGGAAGCATACAGTGCAATCAGCTGATTCAGTACTCAAACATTAACAAACTGACAAGATATTTTACTGTCTTCAAGTGGGTACCCATTCCCACCTGTGTGAAGTGAGGAAAATTATAGAAAATGCCTTTCCCAGGGACACAACGTCGGGACCCTGACGGGATTGTAAATTGTTCTTGGTCTATATTATCTGCCTCTTTTCCCTGCTATTTTATTTCCGTTCAGAGCAACATGCTCATAGCTTTTATGTCTGAAAGATAGAGGGAGAGAGAGAACGAGAGAGGGAAAAAAGGAAAGAAAAAGATAGACAGAGACCAGAGAAGGAAGAGAAAAAGAGAGCGAGGTTGTGTGTGGGTGTGTATGTGTGTATGTGTGGGTGTGGGAGGGGGGGATGTTTGAGAAAGAAAAAGCGAAAAAGAAAAAAAGAGAGAGAAAGTTAGAGAGAATCAGAAATATAGAAAGATAGAGAAAAGGTGAGAAAGAGAGAAACTAGGAAAGGGAAAGAGCATCAGATAGACAAAAGAATATGATAGATAGATGGACAGATAGGTAGATAGATCCTATTATGATCGATCTATCTATCCGAGCAGATAAATGAGTGGTCTGTTTCACACCTGACACTCCGAGACGATGCCACGAGAATAGAACTGACGCATTTTTTTTTAACGCAATGACCAAGAGCACAAATATTATACAACAAGTGTCAGTTCAAGCTGTGTTATAGAGCGATCAACATTTAAAAAATAGCAGAAAATTCTGCTTCTTCTTTTCCCTGCTATTTTATTTCCAGTCAGAACAACAAGCTCATAACTTCCATGTCTAATTAAGTGTCCCAGACGCTGCTTTTGTCTCCTCCGAGCTGCTATTTATATTGGTGAGTGGCCCTCTCGGATTTCTTGCCATGCAGAGAATTCATTTTATCCCCCCCCCCCCTCCCTCTCCCCAGCTCTCTTTTTCTCTTTCCCTCTCTTCTCTCTGTCTGACAGCGGTTTTCTTACCTTATTTCTTTCTCTCTTTCAGCTGGAATGCTGCATCCCAGGTTGGCCTGGACTAGCAAGGTCGAAGTAGCCCTTTTGTCAAAAAAGGTGTCGAGTGGGTTGTAACACATGTACAATCGACAAATTGTTGATGATAGATTCAGTTATTTGAAAGACTTTAGACTTGGTTCTCAACAGTCC
>NW_004797744.1:388320-395817 GCF_000002075.1 Aplysia californica
CCACCCACCCAATTACACCGAACCCTTTCCCCACACAAACCTGATCCCCTTCCCCATTCTTAAACTCTTAGTACACCAAAGACAATTCCTTCCTAATTCGCAGTCAGTTTTGTCTATCAAATTTTCAGCGTCAAATATTTCCTATATCTCCGTCATCTAGCCAAGTAGAAATGATTGCTCGAAACAGTGATCATACTGTTTGATTATGGTTAAATGAAGGCTCTGAGGTTCAGATAGGTTGGGTGCCGGGGGGGGGGTTGTTGTTTTTCATTTGTTTGTTTGTTTTTGGTTATGTTTTTTTTGGGGGGGGTGTTGGTTTTGTTATTTTGTTTGTTGTTTTTGGGGGGGGAGGTGTAATGTCAGTAAACAACCGACCAATGCCGTGAGAGAGCTGAACGGTCCGACATAACTCGTGTAAAGCAAATATCAAGTTGCACATAAATGAATGGCCCATTCGTAGCGCGTCGTAAACTATAGTGTGGTAAAAAATTCGGGGCCCAACTTTTTGTCAAATATCTCCTCAACTATCGAGCATAGATTATCCAGCTTTAGCACAATGATTAATTTATCAATTTGTCTTAACACATCAACGTTTTTGTAAATATCTGTTCATTTTTATAAGAATATGCCTCAATAAAGTTGTTTTTTTATCCCAAAGGGTGGTTTCTACAGATGTTCACAAAGTTTACTTCCAATGAGCTAGGATAATATCACAAGTCTGTTCTTTGGTCTAATCGTGACACTTTGATTAGATTGAGATAAACTGATACCAACTGTTGCGCAAAGCATAGGGAACATTGATTCACCAGTTCAAAATAGGAGGATAACTTGCGCCACGTATTTTTGACCGCACTATAAAAGGTAAACCCTGCCCCCGGGATATGTAGCAGTGCACGTATTTCCTTTGTGCTGCAAAAACAGCTTATCTAAGTTTGGAGTAGATGTCAGCTCTGAGCAGAAATGGCTGAGGACAGAAAAGCATTCATAAAAATGATAAAGGAAAGAACTATTGTGCTTGAGAGCAGCCTCAGAAACAACAAGGCTGAGAAGCGTCAACGACGAAACAAAAACTGTGAAAATACAGAGCCTCGATCCACCTCACTCACATGCAAGCATTCGACCAAATCTAGCTTCAATCATGGGAAGAATTAATCATGAAAGAAACTGCAGGAAGACTACCTTGAATCTATCTGAAGCTAAATTGACCGTTTGCATAGACGAAAAGAGCCGTACAGTACATGATAATATAGTCAGCTGCATCCTACATGTACAGCCACCCATTGACATCGGAATTTCAATTATCGTTCCGCAGTAAACGATAACTTTCCAAAAAAGCAAGAACAGACAGATATAAAAATTCATTCATACCAACTACAGTGATGTTACTGAACACAGAGTGCAACAAATGAAACAGAGAAAGAGAGAGGAAGAGAGGGAGGCAGAAGAAGAGAGAGAGAGAGAGAGAGAGAGAGAGAGAGAGAGAGAGAGAGAGAGAGAGAGAGAGAGAGAGAGAGAGAGAGAGAGATAGAGAGAGAGTTTTACGTAGCGGGTGTTTCAGTTTCAGCACGTGAGACATGTATTTACTAATGTCCTATCTTGTTGTGCGTATGCGTGAGTGCACCTAAACTTTGTAAAATCTACTGCCTTTTTAAATGACCAAGGCAAATTACTCCCTGGGAGGTGAATAAAGAGTGTCATTGAAATAATCATTGTCAAAAGTACGTTTGTGGAGATATCCAGATCAAGCTTTTAAACTTGACGATATTGGCGGTTGACATGCCATCAATTTTATAGGCAAAAAAGCCAACCATTGTGACGCCTCGTACTTTTCTGAGAGAGAGGGGCCTCGTGGGGTTTAACGATCCAGTGGAGGTCTCCCTTCTTGTTGAAAATGAACTGAAATCGTCTTTCTCACATACGTCATGGCTACCCACACGTCGTAGGCGCCACAGCAGAGAGTGCAGACCCAGGGTGTGCCGAGAGTGTTTTTAGTAGAGATTTTACGGCGCTCGCAACTGCATGAGGTCATATGAGCGCCTAGGGGTGGATGTCAACAGAGAAGTCCTTAAATCAGACTTACTCTGTTCACCTCTATAGTTTCAACAGCACAAATTCTGCTTCGACTATCAAGGCACCCCGTAAATAGCAGGTCACAAGAGTGTGACAAATATACAAAAGAAGAAGAGGAAAATGACGATAGTAAGGATTAGCAAAGAAAAAGGAGCAGTTCCCTGTTGTAGTTCATGCACAGTTATGAGCTTGACATTGTTGGATCAGCCCATTTATAATTCTCCTGTGCATTAAAACGAGAAATGTCCCCCCTTTGGGAGAGGCCTAAAGACACTTCAGTCAGTGGCACCGCCCCGGGGATCTATATAGTGTGTCACGTGAGTTCCGAACAGAGGCCTCAGCTGTTCCTTTACCTCGAAGGGCATGGAGGATGACATAGAGTTTTAAACAAATTAAATGTGCATACTTTATTGGGGACGAATAACTTATAAGACGTGCTGTAAAATCGTTAAAAATCCAGAACTCCGTATGTGAATGAACCCCAGAACATCAGCTACCCGTAAAAAGAAAATGCCCCTACTCGTTGCTTTTGTTGATGTAGCAGATTTTTCCCTCTCGCCAGATACTGTATGTTGAAAGGGGCGTAAGGATTACTCCGCACAAACTGAGCATTCCACACAAACTGGAGCACACAAGCACAAAAAAGGTAAGATTTACCCCCCCACCCCACCCCCTTTTCAAATCCCACCCCTACAACCCTAACCCCATCAACACCACTCCATCAACACCACCCCTACTCCCCCACCCCATCCTACACAGTCCCACCTCATTCACTAACCTATACCCCATATAACCCGTACAACTCCATGCCGCCACAGCTCCCTCCCCCAACCCCCAATCCAATCTTGAACCCCCAGTCCTATCTTCAGCCTAAACCCCACCCCCCCCCCTTCCTCTTGCTACACCCCAAATCCCCTTCCCCATCCCCATCCCCATCCCCATCCACATCCCTAATGTCATTAGCGTGCGTGCAGTACATGTGTGTACACATAGCCCTAGACATAATGCGATGACGGGTGCATCGCGTGCAGTGTGAATGGACACATTAGCCTTCTTGCACAGTTCCTCTTTATCCATCTGAGATGACTTCAGAACCTTTCAGAATATGTGAGGCACCGTTGTGAAATAAAGCATTAGTCAAGATAATGAAATCGGGAGAGCCAGCATTTTTCTGGTCGTTGGGCAGGTCTTTTTTCGATTTTTTGTACGGTATATGTTTTGGTTCAATACCTTTTATTTCCACTATTTCTGTATATCGGTTACTGATAAACGTTGAACAAAGGCACAAGAAATGTAGATTTGCAGTTTTCAAAGACACTCAAGCTTTGGGGGCAAATTTCTCGCTAATACTACCTCTAACACTAGGCAATCACTACTTCCTTTAATCACAAATATCTCGACTCCTATTCAAAATACATAGGTATTCGTTTTAAGCAAGACAAAATGAACAAGCTTTAAGATAATACCAATAAATCTATATACCCCAAAATTGACGAGCAGCTGATTTGAACGCGTCGTGACACATACTACGTGTAATGATTTTATAATTACTAGCTGTGCCCCCTTTCGATGAAAGGAATGATCTGTGCTTTAATATCAACTAAAAGTCTATGGCCTACTATACTTATACTCTACTGGAATGGGGCAATAAATCTTGAGAGATGCAAAAAATTAGGTCTAATTTGTACTCTCAAAACAAAATGCGCCTCGCGAAATATCACTTTCGGGTTTTCAAAAATGACAGAGACAGAAGCGTTGGCCTACAAAAGCGATCGGCGAAATAAAGAAGTTTTTTTTCTGCAAAACGGTCTAAAAACTGAAAAAACAAGGGCGTTATGATCTGGAGAATGTTTTAAAGAATCTTTTGGCGAAAGCCGCATGTTGATCGATGCAGCCATTAAAAAGCCTTTTCAATAGCAAAATTCGGCCACCATAAATAGATAATAGATTATGCTGCCTCTGTTCTGGCTCGATGCTCCGGGCAACTCGACCTTCGAGCATAATATTCTCACTTCCATAACATTCTCGCTTCGGACCACAGACTTGAAATATAACATCCTAGATTGTGAACTGTCATGGCTGCGTCTGTTTGTTCTCTATTTTGAGGAAAATTTCGCTGCAAAGCGTGCGTACCATGGGCGCCAAAGTGCGGGGTAAACACTTTTGTCATATTCGATAATAATAATAATCGATACCGATCCGAATATGATGTAATCAATTCTAAAGGAATAAACTATTGTATTCTGGGTTACCAAGATGGCTGCCTCAAAGTTCCTTACCGTTAGCCCGATGTGTGTCTCACGTCTTGTTATGAATCAAACAATGATCTAAATAACCCAACGAACACAACAACTTTATTTGTTAAGAATTATTGTTGTTAATGGTACACTCCATGCTCAGCCGGAATTACGTCAGATCACAGAGTTTGGGTAGATTTGAGCACAGGTCTATGAAACATTCTACCACACACCGAAATCGAACTCAAGTCTTCAACGGGAATTAACGGCGAAACGCTTAACGTCTACACAACAGACACCAATTTGCTGTTGGTGGGTTTGTTTGGGTTTTGTTGTTGTTTTGTGGGTTTTTTTGGGAGGAAGATGATTTTTCTTATTTGGTTAGGGCTTTTTTAAAATTGTTGTTGTTGTTGTTGTTGTTGTTATTGTTGTTGTTGTTGTTGTTGTTGTTGTTGTTGTTGTTGTTGTTGTTGTTGTTGTTCTTCTTGTTCTTGTTGTAAATCGCACTGCACACCTTCTTTTAATGGAGATGTACAACATATGTGAAATGTATAATTACATGTAATATCTGTTTTATTATAGTATATTCCGCCCAATGTCAGCCTTGCAAGTTTAAAGGTGGGTGAATTGTGACACCGGAATGCCCAATAACATGTCAAATGTGAACATAGAAGGTAGAAAACCGAACTGCTCTGTAGCGTTAATTGTGAAGAAACTGCCATTTCAAAAGTGAATACGTGCGGTCTAAACAATAAAAGTCACATTGCAAGTCTAAATGTAACAAGGCTGTATAGAGTTTTTTAAAATATATATAAACTCCTTCACTACTTCTTTTCGTATAGAAGAGACACTGACTTGAAATGATTAGAAGCGGATGCATAAATGAAAAGAAAATAATTACTAACTGGTCATTTCTTTTATGTACCAAATAGCAGTGACAATTAAATGAACCTACCCCCCCCCCCCCCCCCTTCCCTTTTTTTACATACACTTCACAGGCTTGTGAAGAGCTACAAAACGTGAAATTGCATGAAAATATTTTGTTTCCAAACCAGGCAGGCAGAAACGTCTGCATACCTCTAAAAGAAGCCTTGATCTTGTTGGATTTTTTCTGTGCCTGACATAAAGCATAAAATACATTTTGACAGGTATTGAGAAATGGGAAATAAAGAGGCAGAAACTGGAGACCAAATTTTGGGAGCGGAGACAATTACAAGATGGCTGTGTGCCTATAATTAACAGGTGCATTTTCTAGGACGAAATATACGTCCACTGCTGGATATGTTCCTCACACTGTCTGCGTGAATGTGTCGGAGTAGTCAGCTATTATTTCTCATTGACATTTCATGGTTGGTTAGGCGTAACCATTGTTGTCAGTTAATGTCATTGAAAAATTAATTTGTTCCACGTCGAACACACTGCTTTAGTCCGTCGGTAAGATCGTCCGTGGGTTCGTTTCATCCACAGGTTAAGTCCGCTTCATCAAAGTAGATGAATTCATCGGTTTATACATGATGCATGTGTGCCATGTAGTATTGTGCATAGCTCAGATCTTTAGTACGTTCGGAATTTCTTTAAGCAAGTCGCTACCTTGGAATTACGAAATTCTATCTAACATTTTTGGCGTTTCGAGTTCCTTATACCACGAAGTCAGAAACCACATGTTCTTTATGCTCTATCAATATTGTAAGATTGTTCGGAGTTGTTATCATGATAATCTAAGAATTGAATTCGAAAAAGCTGGACACGTTACGAAAGTCAAAAGTTTTAATGTCAAATTTCTCAAAATTTGGTACTGAGCAGAGAGAACTTAGTAGTTCTAGGCTAGCGAAGTGTGTCTTCTAACGTATTCATGGTACTTAGAATCTCGTCAAGAATTTTTCTGACGATTGCCCGGCTTACAAGTATATGGTAGGCCTGAAGAAGTCAGACTCTGTACTGTTCATGTCAATAATGAATCCGATAGCTTGTCAGCAATATCTTACATAACAGCTCTCATGTCGTGAGACACTTAACGTCATTGTCTCTTACCTCTACAGTACAAAAGGAGAGACAGACAGAGAGGTGGGAGGGGGCGGTGGTGGTGAGGACAGAGATGGGAGATAGGGGGTGGGGGGAGAAAGAGGAAGAACAAAGTAGAAGAGGACAAAGAGCGAGAAGGAGAGAGAGAGGGGGAGGGGAGGGGTAGCACACATCACTTGATCACAAAAATGCTGTAAACATGTTTTATCTGTGATTCGCCTGGAGTGCTCACTTAATAATCACCTTCAACTGCAGGAAAAAAAACTATAAATCCCATTGGAGGTAATCATATCCGTGCTGTATATGACATAAGGAGAATAACGCGTCGAGGCCAATCGTTCCCTTTTTATCCCTCAACACTGCAAGTAATATTATTTTATTCGCCTTGATTAAGTGCATTATGCGTGACCAGAATTGCTAACTATTCTGCCATCCAAAGGTAGAGCGACGCAACTGAATATTTCAAGATTTTGAGAAAAAAATGTAAGACCAAAAAAAACCAAGAACAGAGAGGAAACTGTTGACGTTTAGCCTGTCTAAAATACATTAACAATGCGTCTAAACATAGTTGGGCAGAAATTTAAATGCGCCTCTTTGTCGTCGATATTAGAGATTGAAATGAGCCACATACGTAGCTTTATCACTTTGAAAAATTTCGAAGCTTCCCTTGGAAGCATACACTACAGTGCAATCAGTTGATAAAGCTTTCACACACTAACAAACAGACAAGATCTCTCACTGTCTATAGCTAGGTATTCATTCCCACCTGGGTGAAGTGAGGGAAAAAGAAAAGTACCTTGACAGATACGACAATTTGCGTAGAGAAGGTAATATAGTCCATTACGGATGAGTGAATGTCGTTGAGGGACTGTAAAAAGAAAAAGGAGATAAATTCATCCCAATTTCGATTTATAACCGTAAGGACTTGTGAGACTAAAGAGTGCTGGGACCCGAGAAGAAGATCAACTTAACGGAAGATTAGCTCAAGCTAGTTCAACACAAGCGGAGTCGACCGTCAGTTAGCTTTGGGTGAAGGGTGCAATAATAAGGATGCTCATACTACCGATTATGCAGCAGCACTTTGATTTACACATGAGTGTGTCTGTTTGTGTGTGTGTGTGCGTGTGTGTGTGTGTGAGAGAGAGAGAGAGAGAGAGAGAGGGGAGAG
>NW_004797744.1:396393-401393 GCF_000002075.1 Aplysia californica
ACACACACACACACACAAAACCACATCGATGACGACACAGCCTTTTGTTCCAGGACAGCAAGGTAAAAAGATAAGTTATATATTATCATTGATACAACGCCCGCCCCCACTACACTTATTTTATGCTTGATAAAAGACCTCTACAATTGTGTTTGTGTGTTCGTGTGGGTGAGAGAGAGAGAGAGAGAGAGAGAGAGAGAGAGAGAGAGAGAGAATGAGAGAAAAAGACAAAACAGAGAGAATACAGACAGAGAGAGAGGCGGGAGAGGGGGAGGGAGAGGGGGAGGGAGAGTGGAGGGAGAGGAGAGAGAGGGAGAAGGAGGATAACAGAAAGGACCATAGCTCACCATCACCAGGAGCAACCCCTGTGATTCAATTTCAGGAAGTGAACATATGAAACGCTTGGACTTCTCTGCTCAGAGCTACTACTTCAGGGGGTGTTTTCTTTAACAAATCGTCCAATTATGTCCTTTTTTCCTTTTTCTTCTTTCTTCTTTCTCCTTCATTTCCTCCCTTCTTCTTATTTTTATTTCTTCTTTATTTGATTTTCTTCTTTTTTTCCCCGTAAAATTTCTTCCTTCTTCTTCTTTCTTCTTTCTTCTTCATTTCCCCGCCCTTCCTTCCTTTTTTCTTTCTTTTTCTTCTGTCATCATCCTTTCCATCCTTCGTTTTACTTTCCTTTTCTCTCTCCCTCTCCTTCCCTTCTTCTTCTTTCCACTTCTTCCTATCCTTTCTTATTTTTCTTTCTTTTCAATCTTTTTCCTATCCTTCATTTTTTAAAAATTCCTTCCCTCTTTCCTTTCTTCAAGCACAGTATCTGGAAAAGACATCGGTAAATATAGCTCCCACTCATTTCTTTGCTTGGGTGCTCTCAAGGAATATTATATTCCTGGATTTCCCATCTGTTCAAGTTCTTTCAATGAGTTATACTTGGTTTTCTTAGGGCTCTTTAGCTTTCTTTCCTTCTCTGCACACGTAATAATAAATATGTGTCTCGACTCAGTGGAATCGAACGCTCGTCGTTTGGGGTTGTTTTTTTGTTGTTGTTGTTTTTTTCTTGGGGGGGGGGGTTCTTGGTTGGAGGGGTTGTTTTCGTTTGTTGGTTTTTATTTTGTTTTCGTTTTTTGTTTGGGGGGGGGGGGATAGAGCTATTGGAATCTTGTGAAGGCCTGTGCGTCTGTCCTGCTTTTGACGAAAAAAATATCTGCTAATGTTAAATAGAAATCGTGGTTCGTCATTCAAGGATATTATGTCCACTCAAATGTCCGCAAGTCCGCAGAAGTCGCGGCCAGGTAAAATGTGTCACAAGGCTGTGGAATCAGGTGCTCGTCGATATTTGGGCATGTAGAAGAGATATTGTTACCACCTCTAAGCTTCCATCTATCTTGAATAGAAGTTGAGATATTTGAGGTCGAAGATGGCGGTTGCCTAGTTTCAGAAGTAAAATTAGCCAGAAAATGGTCGCCAAAGTGACAGCCATAGCTTGGGAGTTCTTGGAAACAAAAACTTCACATTTTCTGTGTCTTAAATTAACACTTTTCAGTAATATCCTCACAGAAATGTGTTTTTTAATTCGATTTCATTCTACAAAGAGCCTCTGATTTCACCCCCTATGGCATCCAGCGGTCAGGGTCATCCAAGGATATGTCCACACGTCGTCCGCCACTCCCCGGGCGCTTCTGCCAGAGTAAATACTTCTCCAGGGACAGCCTTACAGGCGGTGCCCATTAGTAGAGGATCGTTAGGATCGGTTCGGTTCGCTTTCTGTCAGCTTCAGTGCACACTATAAAAAGAACTCGCGGCCAAGAAAACAAACGTTTTTGTTACTGAAGGTCATCATTGGTTTCGTTCGGTTTGTGCCGCGATGGTAGCTTTTCTTCCTCTATGGAGGAAAATCTTACTAACCCCTTCGACCAAACAGAACGAAACTGAACCAAATCGAATCGAGCCAAACTGAACCAAATCGAATCGAGCCAAACTGAACCAAATCGAATCGAGCCAAACTGAGCTGAGCCGAACCGAACAGAGCCGAGCCGATCTTGCAGTGTTCATAGCGGGGAAGAATCCGTGTCTCCATGAACTAGAGGGACGTCGTGTGAGTGTGATAGTCAGAGGCGGGCTGCACAGACACTTCCCAAGCACGAGCAAGGGAAAATGAATTGAAGGGAAAAGAGGCAAGGGTAGACAAAGAATTATGTACTTATTTAGAGAACTTACACAAATGGTTGACAATTTGTTTGTTTCTTTGAGTAAAGTGAAGCACATACACGCAATTTCTGCCATTTAGTGCAAGCAAGAAGCAAGACAGACAGACAGACAGACAGACAGACAGACAGACAGACAGACAGACAGACAGACAGACAGAGAGTAACAATAAACGGCAAGAAAATCTGTAGAACCGATTGATGGCACCCTCCAACCATCAGGTGGGTGACGGGAAAAGACCTGGATAATAACAGGGGGGCTTTTTGTTGTTACATTTTATGTTGTCCTGTTGTTTTTGTTTGTTTTGTTTATTTATTTCGGGGGGGGGGGGTTGTTTTCGAGCAAAATAAAGCGATGGTCACAGCGGCTGCACTGCAAACGCCAGTTGTGTTATGGCTCGGCTTTTTGCTATTGCAGGCACAATACGTGACACGGTTACATGTCTCCTGGGACGAGGGGCTAGAGAGGAGTGCGAGCTTGACGACTTTTTTAAAACTCCTTTTATTCTCGGTTTTGTGTCTTTGAAAAGAAACGGGTCGGGCATTGGGGTAATGGTGCTGGCTAGTCAAATAAAATAATCGTTATCCTAGAATTACAAAGTCCTATCTGGTCAGTTCCTAATTTGATAAATTTGACATAAAAAACTTCACAACTTGCCAAACTTTTATTAATGCAGTTCTCCGATTATATCTTGACTCCGAATAATCTTACGATTTTGATTAGGCAGATGATATAACATTTGGTTTCTGACACTATGGTTTTAGATACCCACACCGGCCAGAAATGTCAGATATAACTTTGTAATTTTAAAGTGCAACATGCTCTCTGTTTTGTTTTGTCACATGATCTCGTGGTCGGAGGCGTAGTCACATGGATGCCTCCATTATGCGATGTCATATAAATTTTGATGTTCTACGTCTTATCAATATAATATAGATCTTTTGGGAGACGGGCTGCTTCGACCCTGTCTGTCAAGGTCAATCTGGACTAAGACTGATATACAACGTCTCATCAGAAAGACGGAGATACTCTAGAAAAATTATTTCCACTTAGGATTCGAACACACATCTTCCACATGAGACGGTGAACCACCTAACCGCTGCACTTCAGTCACCTGGGAGTATGAGATACGAAAGTTTGTGAGGGAGGACTAGGGAGGGGGGTGCGGTATTGGAGTTGACAAGATTATGCGCGAACAAAATTAAGGGATATGCGTTTTTAAGCTGTTGTTAACATTGTTATCATGTCGCCTCATCAGAATTACAAAGCTCTATCTGCTCAGTACCTAGTTTTGAGAAATAAATTGGACGTTAAAATTTTGGAGTATCACATCATGTCAAGTTTTTCGAATGCAATTCTTTGAATATCTTGATAACAACTCCAAATAATCTTACCAAGACGGCCAAAAAATGCCAGATGAAATATTATTATTCTGAGGTGTTTATTTGGATTATTCATTTCCGAATAAACAGTTTTCTTTTAGAAGCATTTTTCACGTTACTATAAAAAAATAAACCAAAAAGACACACACAACATTCAACAATCGCTAACCTGTGTATAGCAGAATGTGCAGCGGCAGCTCGCAACCGTGAAAGCTGGAAGGTTATTACGCGTCAACCTCTGAGTCAGAGATGACACCTCCATGTATAACCAGGAAATACTTATTTCAGAGGTTCTTTTTAGGGGAGGGGTGAGATTAGTTCAGCAGACTCTAAAACCGTCAGAAAAATCCTCAGCTTCCGAGGAAGCATACTGTGCAAGCAGCTGATTTAGAGCTCAAACACTAACGAATTGTCACGGTCTTTCACGCGATATAGCCCGGAACCCAACCCCACACATGACAAAGTGAGAAACATAAGTGTTAAGAGCTTTTCTCAATGACAGAATGTCTGACCAAATGCTTGTTTCGAACCCGTGGTCTTCAAGTTACGAGCCCTCAATTCGAGGTTTTGCACGCCCTGGCGACGAGCAGTTGTGCTTCTTATTGTGCCGCAGTTTCTACAGGATATGCCGTTGTTTTTTTACAATTTTACAGAAGAACAAAAAAAAACCTGAATGTTATTACCAGAAAAACAACTTTTGCTTTAGAGATAATAAGAAAGTCATTATCAAAATTTTCTTCTTTGAAATACTGACTTAAGGTGCATTGTGCAAAGAGTTTGTTGGGAGGGGGGGTTGGTGGTTTTTTGTTTTTTGTTTTTTTTGGGGGTAACAACATTTAGATTTCTGACTCTCGTATAAAATATTAAAAACTGCATGTACTATACTTTTAAAAGATGACTGGAGTACAAATTGTCCCCCAAACGTGGATCTCAGAGCTGCCACAAGAGACTTACTGTCGAGGGAGCGCGGGTGACAAACACGACGAGACAACACAGAGCTTAATGAAATCCCACAGGAACCCAGCCACTTCCTTTTAGCCAAACGAGTCTGTACCTCGAGCTCGGAATTAGAGCTGTGCCCATTCAATCTTACTATACAACCTTCCCGACTGTTCCGCTGTTCAGAGCTATCCAAATGCGTTGCAGAGACATTCCAATGCCTTGTGATTTGTACGTACAGTGGAAGTTTTTCTCATTTTTTCTCAAACCATCGTAAAATTATAGATTATCATTACGTATGTATTATACATGATATGCATATTTATTTATTTTTATATAATGAGGGGCACAAGGGAAATAGCAGCGATGTCAGGTTTTGGCAATTCCGAGATAATTGAAAAACAATTTTTTTTAAAACTTAGAACTCTTTTTCTGCTACAATGATCTCTCCACTGTTTGCGTTGACTTCAAGTG
>NW_004797744.1:406101-416101 GCF_000002075.1 Aplysia californica
TATAGTATTTATTGTAATTATTATTATTATTATATACACATTTTTATAAGAAAAACCCATTCGTACATAGTATTCGTATAGCACGAAAAATGACTTCATGCTTTGTAGCGTTGATGAAGGTGCGTCTCCAGGAAATCACACAGCACTACATGGAATACAGAGCGACTTTCGTGCAGCTTAGGTCAGAGTTGCTTCCCTTTGCGCTAGTATACTACGACAGAAACGGAAGTGGTCTCCGGCAAGGATGTCAGACGTGTGGGTCATTTACTTAATCAAGGCGCGTGCATTCTTCCCGAGAAGCTTTTAGCAAAAACAATCTGTGAGTGAGGAAATACAGACTTTCTCCCAACATAAGGAGGGATGTTTGGGTGCAAAAGTCTTCACTCTCCCTCACCCGCCTCAGGGAGAAAAGTGAATATTCCGTTTAGTAAACACGACATTCAGTAAGAACGACGTTCAGTAAATACGACATTTTAGTAGACACAGTAGAAACAACATCTTCTAAACTTTTACAGACGGTGTTTCTTCCTGCTGAAAATCGTAGCTGAAAGCCACTCTCTATGAAAGTCTTTAATGAAAGGTTTCCGTGATCTTTGTTTAGGGGTGTGCTTTTCTTTGAGGTAGTGCATGGTGCAGAATCAGTGCTAAAAGCTTCTCGACTGATCGCTGGCTTCCGTAATTGCTTGCGTTTGTTCGAGGCAAGTTTTATTTATTCCTTTTGCACTTTACGTCTCAATCAACCTTATGCAGACAAAATAAATCGCCTGAGGGCCGCTGCAGATAATGCACTCTGTGCAACTCGTAGAAAGAATCAAGCTAGGTAAAGTGAGGGTTTTCCTCTTGTTTCCTTGTCTAGCCTGTTACATTATAATGAAATTAACCTGTTAATATATTTTCACTGAAATATTTATTTTTGTGTGTGTTTTTTTGTTTTTTCAAGGGTTTTTTTTTTCTTATATATATTTTTTTTACATTTTTTTTTTGTATGTTGTTTTGTTTGGTGTGTTCTATTCTGTTTGGCTTCCTATTGTTGTCCTTGTTTCTTTGAAAAGGTAAGTGGTATGCGTGTGTGCTTTGTTGGGGGAGGGGGAATATAGGTGTAGATATTTTACTTCCTCTGGACACCATTTGAGATCTTTTAGGAGACGGGCTGCTTCGACCTTGTCTGTCAGGGCCAACCTGTGATGAGACAGATACAATGTTCCTGTAGACAGACAGACTTCCCCACACAGGAATAGAACTCGTGTCTTCTGTGTGAGATTGATAGATGCTACACCATAAGCACCAGTGACAGAGGGGATGTCTTTGGGGTCGGGTGGGTGTGACTTATTGTCTTAAAGCCAGGATACCATTAAAGAGAAGTAATGTTTTACCACTTTAAGATCCCCCCCCCCCAAATAGACCCATCTCTTCGTGGTGGGGGGGGGGGGGATTAGTACTCTTCGAATAGGAAAAGAAAAAGAGGAAGCTAACGAGTCCAGGGGTGACCCCGAAAAGAGACATATTACTTTACTATGTTTCTTACTCTTTCTATTTATTGTCTTTATTGTCTTTATTGTTTTACTTTATTACATTTATTAACTTTTCTTTTCTCCTCTCTCCGTCGACAACCTTTCTTTGACCTGGAGTTGGGACGGGTATTGGTGGGGTGGAAAGCAGAGGTTCATTGTGAGCACTGTACTGGATGTGACTTTACGTAGGGAATACCCAGCTACATACATGTATTAAGCATGCACTTATCGGAGAGCCCTATGACTGCGGAGAAGGTGCAGAGACCACTTGTGTCTTGCTTGTTGACAACATTAACCCTCTGGGATCTTCCATGCCTTCCCCTGCCCCCATCTCTCGGATGAGATGACTTGGTTGCTCTGGGAGGGGGGGGATCCAGTTTCCAATTGGTATTATTACTACTACTAGAATTATTATTACTATATTATAATTTTTGTATTTGAACAACACACAGCAACTATGCTCTTAATAGCGTCTTTCTCTTCTTTATCTCCTCAAACAACTCCTCAATATAATACAACAGACACCAACATACCCATTCATTTTTCTTACAATCTCTCTGTGATGGAGTTGGGTTTTTGTTTGTGGCATTGCACCTACAGCCACTGCTTTATCTCCAACCCCGGGATGGAAGGAAAATCACAGAACCACCAGTTTTAGATGCTGTTCACAAGCAGAAGAAAACTGGATCGCTAACAACAACAACAACAACCACTTTAAGATACTGTCTCCTTTGTGGGAACGATAAGCTGCCCAGTAGTTACATCAATAACCAATCCACCTCCATTCCCTCGATACAAATTTTAATATTTGAGAGGAAGGTCGGGCTTCGTAAAGTACAAAACAACTTTGCTCATCTTAAACTGAGGTATTTGAATTGGGCATATATGGCCAAGGACGTTGTGTGTAACTGCTGCACCACCGACGCCGAGAGAGAGAGAGAGAGAGAGAGAGAGAGAGAGAGAGAGAGAGAGAGAGAGAGAGAGAGAGAGAAAGAGAGAAAGAGAGAGAGCTAAAGAGAGAGACAAACACTGAGAGAGACAGACAGACAGTTTGTGTGTGTGTGTGTGTGTGTGTGTGTGTGTGTATGTGTGTGTGTGTGTGCGTGTGTGTGTGTGCGTTTGTGTGAATGTCTATGTGTCAGTATGTCTGTGTGTATATCTGCGTGCAAATGTGCAAAAGTGTGAACGACTTGCCAAGCGCAGGTATTTATTGCTCATGTATAAAAGTGTCTATATGAAATATTTAAACTTACTAAGTGCTCATAAAAGTGCTTTACTGTTGTTGTTTTTGTTGTTGTTGTTTTAGTTGTTATTGCAGTTGTTGTTGTTGTTGCTGTTGTTTTTGTACCATTCTTCTTCCTGTTTATCTTCCTTTTCTCCTCTTCCTTTTCCTCTTTGTCTTCTTCTTCTTCTTCTTCTTCTTCTTCTTCTTCTTCTTCTTCTTCTTCTTCTAGCTACTGTTCTTTGTGTTGTTTTTGCCATTGTTGTTGTTGTTGTTGTTATTGTTGTTGTTGTTGTTGTTGTTGTTATTACTTTGGGAAGTTGTCAACACATGTATGGGAAGCACACCCTGATTCACTGACGATTTGAAAAGCTCCTTTTTTCCCGTGAGTAGAATCTTTCTTTTAACGTCTTCTTCAACGAAAGTTGGGGAAAATCGGTTGCGATCTCAAACATTCTGATTGATTTTCTATCCAGCCTCATGGGTTTCCCCAGTGAATGAGTCTTCGATCTGGACTCGTTCATCCAAGGTTCTGAGCTCCATTTCGCATTTCTTGTGTGGAATTAACGTGAGTTCCGTTGTCTTACATTTATTTAGAGACGGAGCAGAGCACCCAATGCAAACGTCCGCCTCCGATATGACACAGAGGAAAATTTGACAAAAATAGTGAAACTCCCCAGCCCACCCCCAACTTCCCACCCCAACATATGTCCAGGGACGCTCCATTTGGAAATTTAAACCAAGGTCATGCATTCACCGCAGTCAAAACAAATTACTCGTCATAGGCCTGGTGTTATTCACAACCCCTGCGCGCAACCCGTTTTGCACAATGTCTTTTGTCTGTTAAAATCCCCACCTCTTAAATCATCTAAACACTTGAAATGCTACCCTGGAGTGGTTTTCAAAGGGACGTAAATCCATCCGACAAAGACGGTACGACATAGCGAAGGGGTTGGAGTTCTGTCTATAAATAACCACTCTCACTTATTGACCCTGAGACGTATAGTAATTGTGGACATTATACACCTTTGTCGACCCAGTTAAATAGTTCAGGAAACGGCTTTCTTTGACTCTGCATGTCAAGACCACGCTCGAGCTGAGAAGGCTACAAAGTCCCAGCAGATGGTATGGATATACTCGATTTTAATAAAGGAAAAATTGAAAAAAAGAATAAAAGGAAAATCAAACCAAACCAAACTATACCAAACGAAAACAAAACAAACAAAAAGAAACAAAGCAAAACAAAAAGGGAAAGCAACCCAAAAAAATCCCCTCATCTCACTGAATCGAGCTCACGTCTTCAAAGGCAAGGAGCCCAACCCCTACAACACTGCCACTGGTGTCACGGAAGGATCGTGTTATTCATCCCAAAGCAAGGTCTAAGACTCTCAACAACCCCAGGTCAAAGTCTTTCCTCTCCTAGTATTCCAAAGGCCAATTCCCGAGTCGAAAGCTCAAACCAACGGTGCCTTTCACCGCGCCCTCTGTTAATTGCTACTGGCGACTATTATCTAGGCCTGGAACGGTAATGGGTGCACAGGTCCTTGTGCATGCTCGTTGCAATGTGGTTCTGGAGAAGTTTGCGTGGTGGGGATCTGGTGTTGTTGTCAGGGAGTTCTCGTGTTAAGTACAGTTAGTTAATGAGGCAGGGGCTTAACGATATTACTAGGCGCCCTATTTCTCTCTCTCTCTCTCTCTCTCTCTCTCTCTCTCTCTCTCTCTCTCTCTCTCTCTCTCTCTCTGTCTCTCTGCGTCTTTGTCTCTTTCTGTCTGTCTGTCTGTCTGTCTGTCTGCCTCTCTCTCTCTCTTTCTTTTTCTCTCTCTCTGTCTCTGGCTCGTTCGCTCTCTTCTCTCTGTCTCTCTCTGTATCTCTATCTCTCTGTCTCTGTGTAATCTCGAAGTTGGGTTGTCTTAGAGGTGTCAAGGTCCTGTTCTCTACATCCACTTGACCTGGTGTTATTTTCAATGGGGATTTCGAACGTGGGTTGTTTTGAAAGTGTCAAAATTCCAGGCCAGTTCTTGTCTTGTCACCTATTTTACAGCAGCGTCCACTTGTGGCTACCTTTAGGATCAAAACATGTTCTTACCATTCAATTTCCGGTATTTTCAAGCTCTTTACACCTTGTTTGACACCATTTAGATCATGTTTTTGTCAAACTTTTGGTAGTTCACGCCTTCTTTTGACACCTTTAAAACACGAGCATGCTAGTACCACCCACCTGCATACATGTCTTTGTGCGACAACAAACCACACCTGCCTTCACCTCAAATGACCCTGCCCGCCCACCAAAGTTATACAATTGCTCACCAGAAGTCGACACCAGGTTTGCAAGCACTGACAGGTCAGTTTGGTGGGACCTACTTTGATCCTGCCTGCCAGTGCCAACCTGGGCGGACAGGAATATCATGTCCCACTAGAAAGACGGAGATTTTCGATTTTTTAAAAGTCACCCCCCCCCCCCCCCCCCCCCAAATCCGGAATCGAAATCACGTCACCTTCCTTCATCGGGGAAGCGCCTGACCTCAGCACACCACAAAAAAAAACGGGTTTCCTCCTCCTCCTCCTCCTCCTCCTCCCGCTCCTCCTCCTTTTCTTCCTCCTCTTCTTCTTCTTCTTCTTCTTCTTCTTCTTTTTCTTCTTCTTCTTCTTCTTCTTCTTCTTCTTCTTCTTCTTCTTCTTCTTCTTCTTCTTCTTCTTCTTCTTCTTCTTCTTCTTCTTCTTCTTCTTCTTCTTCTTCTTCTTCTTATTATTATTATTATTATTATTATTATTATTATTATTATTATTATTATTATTATTATTATTATTATTATCATTATTATCATTATTATCATTATTAGTATTATTATTATTATTATTATTATTATTATTATTATTATTATTATTATTATTATTATTATTATTATTATTATTATTCTATCCCGTGGTTAACGGGATGCTAAATGTTTAAACGCGGCCAGGTGCAGACTGTTACAGTGACCATGTACCCGTAGTGGGAAAATTTAGAATCAGATTGAAAAAAACACACATGAGCAAGAAAAAGAATATGAAACTAAACATGGCCATACTACAATCAAACAAAGAAATGCAAGATAAATTCAGAATAACTGTACAAAACAAATTCGCTCCCTTAGAAGAAATACAAGAAATAGAAAAACAATGGGAACTGCTTAAAACATCTATAAATGAGGCTGCAAAAGAAGTCATACCAGAAAAGACAACAAAAGCAAAGAAGAAATGGATGACTGAAAAAATTCTTAATCTTATGGAGGAACGAAGAATAAACAAAAACATTTTGGAAAAATATATGAATCTTCATAAAGAAATCAGACACAAATGTAATCTAGCAAAAGAGACCTGGTTAAAAGAAGAATGTGAAGAAATGGAAAATCATTCCAATGCGAACTCAAAAGATCTACACAGAAAAATTAAAGAGGTGTGCCATACAAGAACACGTGGATCAACAGGATGCCTCAAATCAAAGGATGGGAATATCATAATGGACAAAGACAAGATACTAGAACGTTGGACAGAATATATCGGTGACCTGTACAATGACAACAGAGATGAACAAAGAAGAGTGGAAAATAACAACGAGGGACCACCAATCATGAAAGAAGAAGTTGTCAAGGCACTACGAAAGATGAAGAATGGGAAAGCGGCAGGACCGGACAACATCACCACGGAGATGATTAAAGCTTTAGAAGACTTTGGAATCACCACGCTGACAAAACTTCTTAACAACATATATGCCACTGGACATATTCCATCAGACTTGTCAAAATCTATCTTCATAGCTTTACCAAAAAAAACCAATGCAAACGAATGTGAAACACATCGTACCATCAGCCTCATGAGCCACATAACAAAAATATTACTCAGAATAATTATGATGAGAATAAGAAATAAAATTATCCCAGAAATAGCCCAAGAACAATGTAGATTTATTGAAGGCAAAGGCACTGTAAATGCCATATATGTCATCAGAACAACAATAGAACGTGCCCTAGAAGTTCAGAAAGATCATTTATGTTTTATAGACTACACCAAGGCATTCGACAAAATCAGGCACGACAAGATCATCGACATGCTGGAAGTTCTTAATATCGACGGGAAGGACTTACGGATTATCAAAAACATGTACTGGGATCAAACGGCTGCAATGAGAATAGAAAACGACATCAGCGAATACATACAGATTAAAAGAGGAGTCAGACAAGGATGTGTACTTTCTCCAGACTTGTTCTCCCTGTATAGTGAAAATATCATGAGACACATAGAAGAAATGCCTGGTATCTCGATAGGGGGACATAATATAAACAATCTAAGATATGCAGATGACACAGTCCTAATAGCAGAAGATGAAGAACACCTGCAGAATCTATTAAATGTCATCGTACAAAAGAGTGACAACATGGGCTTAAACCTAAACATCAAGAAAACCGAAACGATGGTGATAAGCAGAAATACTCCAATCCCAACATGCAATATCAAAATCAATGATACCACCCTCAAGCAAGTACAACATTTTAGATATTTGGGGACCATTATATCATCAGATGGTAGATGTCACACCGAAATTAAAAGCCGCATTTGCCAAGCAAAAGCAACCTTCCACAAGATGAAACAGATACTTACAAACATCAATCTGTCACTGGAAATGAGGAAAAGAGTAATGAAATGCTACATCGAGCCAATCCTATTATACGGGTGCGAAGCATGGACAATCAATAAACAGCTGGAAAAAAACAATTGTTGCGGCAGAGTTGTGGTTCATGAGACGCATGCTACGTATCCCATGGACAGCTAGAAAAACAAATGAAGAAGTCCTGGTTGAAGCAAATTATAGAAAACAACTTATCACGAATATAAGAAAACGACAGGTAAATTTTTTCGGACACACAATGCGGAAAGAAGCATTAGATAACATTGTAACAACAGGAAAGATTGATGGAAAGAGAGAGGCAGACAGAGGGAAAAGATACTGGACAAGATGACAACATGGCTGGGAGCAGCAAGAACAACAGACACCATTGCTGCTTCGAAAGACAGATGGAAGTGGAGGTCCATGATCGCCCACGCCAGTCGGCAAGGCACCGGATGATGATGATCCCGTGGTTGGGGCAACCGTGACGGCACCACTGCATCTGAAAACCAGCTCTCGCCATCTATTTTTGTCGTCTACTTTCCTCAGATTGTCACCCATCGTTTTTCCTGTCTACTCAATAATGTTGTCCTCCCATCTCCTTCTCTGCCTTCCTCTCTTTCTCTTTCCTTGTACGGTTCCTTGTAGGATTGTTTTTCAAAGGGACGTAAATCTGTACCACAAAGACGGTACGACATAGCGAAGAGGTTGGAGTTCTCTCTATGAATAACCACTCTCACTTCTTGACCCTGAGAATTGCAATCTTCACAAATGACTCTCATTTCCCGCCAGAACCAGTTATCATGGCCACTCTGTCGATTGACCACTGAGAGGGGGGGGAGAGATAGAGAGAAAACAGAAAGACAGACAGACAAACAGACGACAGAGACAGAGGTAGAGGCAGAGAGAATGGGAGGGAGAGAGCGAGAAAGAGAAATAGTAGAAAGAGAGAGGGAGGATGAAGAGGAGGAGGAGGAGGAGAGAGAGAGGGAGATAGAGAGAGAGAGAGAGAGAGAGAGAGAGAGAGAGAGAGAGAGAGAGAGAGAGAGAGAGAGAAAGAGAGAGAGATAGCTACAAAGAGAGAGTGAAATATAAGGAGAAAGAGAGAGGCTCACATTTCCCGCCAACACCATGAATACACCCTACGTCCTGGTCATTTTGTCCTGATCACATGGTGTAAACAGCTTGACCAGAACAATTACCGTGCCCCTGGGATGACATGAGCTTTCTCTGTGCTCTCAGTCCCTGGTCACTTTGGTCGCTTTGGTCGCTCTGGACACGGCAATCAAGTCCAGCCTCGATCAGAATAATCGATGAACAACAGAACGTCTGCTACCTGTTCGAACGCCCTACACCCAACATTTTGAAAGTACATGTATGCCTACACTACAAGACAACAAGATAAAGAAAATTTGAATCGATTAACGCGGAAAGTATGCAAAATTTGAATATTTACTTTCCCCTACTTCGATGAATTATACATTATCGCTCGCATTAGAAAAATTAATTCCTTCTTTTTTTTGGACAATAATCATCCCTTGCTCCTACAAATGAAAATATCAATCAGAAGTTAAAGGTCCAGGCGCCTGATCTGTAACAAAGAAAGATACAGAAAGTCATTCTTACCATCATCCATTAAACTTCTATCATCTTAATCATTTTGCAATAAGTATTCCTATGACCTATAAAGCATGCATCAGAATACCATTGAGTTACAAAATAGAATACTGAGTAGCCTACGTATCTAGCTTTACTGTTCATTTATGTTCTACTTGTGACTGTGAGCCTGTTAGTGAGTGCTAACATACTATTGTATTATTATGTTTATGTGCACAGATATGTGAGAAAGAGAGGATATTTGAGGAAAGAGAGAGAGAGAGTGTGTGTGTGTGTATGGGTGTGCACATGCGCGTGTGCACACTTGTGTGTGCATGTGTGTTTATGTGTGTGTGTGTGTGTGTGTGTGTGTGTGTGTGTGTGTGTGTGTGTGTATGTGTGTGTGTGTGTGTGTGCATGGTTAAAAGGCAAGCCAATGTGCCGGGATCAGGACAATAAAGATGTATTTTATCTCTTATTTTACCTTATGCATTTTTAATTGCAGTTTCTTAACCAAGTGGTATCCGTATCCAGAGATCAAGAAATAAGTTATCGAATTCAAATTCTACATGTTGAAAAAAAGAAGGAAAACCACAAATAAGGACGGTACAATTATTGTACCAAAAAATGAAACATGAGCTTTTTCTCTCTCCAGAAAAAGTTTGCCTCCGGACTCAGTACATATGGACAGCTTGAGAGCGATATACATGCATATTATAAATAAGGTAACATGCATTCTGAGGAGCATTAAATTACAACCATGTGAGACATCCGATGTTCTTATTTCTCAGACTAGCCTCAGTAACTTTCTTAAACACTTATTCAAGAAAGCATGGATCGTTTTTATGCAAGTTTGAGATGCATTCCATATCTTACATCCATACGGCAAGATTGACTTCACATTTGAGTGGGAAATAAGAAAGATTATGATATGATTTAATTGTATTTATTCATTCACTTCTTAGATCACTTAGGAGTGGGGCTGCTTCGACCCTGCCTATCAGGAGCCAACGCAGGCTAAGAGG
>NW_004797744.1:420354-421628 GCF_000002075.1 Aplysia californica
TGTGTGTGTGTGTGTGTGTGTGAATAAATAAACGCATGAGTCAACGCTTGTGTGCGTGCTTTTTTGGGAGGGGCGGTGGTAGCTGTTCTGTTCGAAACTTTCAAAGACATAGAAGTCTGTAAAGGCTCTCGTGAGGAAGGGAAAGGATGGTTGTGGGTTGAAATGGGGTTCAATAAAATTCCCTGTAAATAAGTTGTACTTAACTTCATTACATCTAAAAAGGAAGCACTTCGTTGTAAGGACTCGCCCAAAAATAGACATAAAGAGAGGGGTGGGTGCAAAAACGAATTCTCTACTAATGCGGGTGTAAAAGCTGTCCTCAATTTTAATGCAACAGTGAGTATTATTTCCAGGGGTATCCTTGAAAACATCTCGCCAATTTACTGGGGGCTGAAAAAAACCTGTCATGGCCCAGATCTTGTAGGAAAGGTGAGAGGTATTTGATTAGCTTTCTCGGTTTTCCCATGAGTAATAGTGAGAAAGTAGATTATCGACACCCTTTTTTGGAGTCTCAAAATCCCAAAGTCTAAAAGAAATATTTCCCTCTACCCGTCAGGACGCTCGTAGTAGTGTCGCAGACCAGCGAAAGTGGTACTCACGTCTTTTTCGTTGTTGTTGTTGTTGTTTTGTTTTGGGCTTGTTTGCTTGTTTTTGTCGGTTCACTTTTTTTGTGGTGCTTTTAACGTTCTCTTTTTTTCTTTCCTTTTTTCTCTTTGTGTGTGGGTTTTTTTTCTGAGGGTTTTTTGTTTTGTTTTTTTTTGTTTTTTTTGGTTTCCCCTTTTTTGGAGGGGTAACGAGGCTTATGTATTGAAGCTTGGGGTTGAAAATAGGGGCTGATGTTTTGCAATTGATTTTTATTTCGGAAAAAAAGGGGGGGGGGGGGTATTTAGAACCTCGAACTTTCACCGACTGGTTGGACTGAGTCTAATCACTTAGAAGTTCTGAAGTTGTTTGATAATCCTCGAACTCAGGAGAAGGATAGAAAGGGTGGAGGGGGGGGGGGAGAGAAACGTAGAGGAGAGAAGAGGGAGTGCGGAAAAAGAGACAAACATACGGAAGGTAAGAAAGAAAGAAAGAAGAGGAGACTGAATAAAAGATAGAGGTTTAGAGAAAGGGAAATGTTGGACGGAGGGCGGGAAAGAAGAGGGGGGGGGGTAACCATAGGGAAAGAAAGAGAGAGGATCAACAGAAAATAAGAAAGAGGAAAAGGGGGACAGAATTAAAGGGTTGAAAAGGTCAGAGATTTGAAAGAGGCCAAAAACAGGTCGGGAGAG
>NW_004797744.1:423959-425739 GCF_000002075.1 Aplysia californica
GTGTGTGTGTGTGTGCGCGCGACGTGCGAGCTTATGTCTTAACTTTCCAACTCGCTGAGGGGTCTGCCCCATCAACAAAACCCCTTCAAAGACGTACGTTTGTCCTGTCTATCTTTCTCCATTTGTGTCCAAGTTTCGCCCTGTTTCTCGGGATCAGCAGCCACTATACTCCATCATGTTGTTCTTGGCCTTCCTCTGTTTCTCTGACCTCCGGGGCTACATCTCACTGGGGACTACTTGCCATTGATTTTCTGTAATGTGTGCCACGTCCATCGCTATGTTCTCTGTCTTATTTCGTTTCGTTTGGCCCTTCTGTCTCTCTAACTCTAACATTTTGTTTTGTCTCTATCTTCAGCAGTTAATTTGTAGCAGAAAAGGTCTCGCGGCTACAGGTGCAGAATTGGTTTTAATTAGAGCGTCATTCGGCGAAGGTATTGTGGGGGAGGGGGAGGGGGGGAGGGGCATATTTGGGTCAAGCAAAACAAAATAAGTCAACGAAAATTGAAAAAGCTTTCAAACAAAAAAGTGCGGGAAATGGTTTTTAATCAAAACGGAGTGATTTTTATACAAATAATGAAATTTTGGAAAGAGCTGGAATTGAAAATATCATTACGACCATAAAAAATGGAAGATGGGGATATTAAAATTTCGCACATGTTTTGAAAATGCCGCAGACAGGATTATTCTATCAGATCTGGTAAAAGAGACTGGTTGGAAAGGGAAGAAGAGGAAGTCCAAATGGAAGCTACTGAGGCACAGTTAGGATGAGGCAATCACTCATGGACAAGGATGTGCAAAGTCTGGAAAGGGGGGGGGAGGCTCTCGTGGTCTAGAGGTTACGGTGTTCGCCTCTCATTCAATAGGTCCCGGGTTCGAATCTTGAAGGCAACGGAACATGTTCTCCTCTAAAATACCAATTTTCTCATTTCACCTCCTTTCCTGCTCTCTAACCATATTCTGTCGTCTGCTTTCGCCTTCATTCTCTGCTCCCCCCCTCCCCTTTACCCGCTCCCCTGGGGTCCTGACTCTATCTGCAGCCTTTCTACTCCTACTCCTTGGCTGCTTCATGCTGCTGTTTTTCAGAATAGGTAAAATCTATCACCTAGTCTCCCAGGATAAGGAAGTAAAAATCTCGAGGTCCACTGTGCAAGTTGCGATAAGAGTTGGCTTCGGCCACCACCCGGGTAAAATCCAAAATTAATTCTTACCAAACTGAAATTGCCTAATATGTCCCACGCACTCCTATGACCTTATGCGGTTGTGAGGGCCGTAAAACACTTACCAAAACAAACAAGGCTGGAGGAAATGGCCAGGGACTGATGCCTACAGGAGACCCGAAAGTGATCAGAGAAGGTAAACTCTCTGGTTCGATATTGAGAAGAATAGAGTTCACTACTGCTTCTAAAAACCGTATTTTGAGTGGTACTCTTTATCTGTATTGCAAGATCTCCAGCATTATTGAAGAAAAACATAGGCGAGCGCCCGGTGCTCGTACACACACACACACACACACACACACACACACACACACACACACACACACACATACAATACACACACATACACACAGATACACCCACACACACACATACACAGACACACTCATACACACACATACACACAAATACACCCACACACACACATACACAGACACACTCATACATATACATACATACACACACACACGCACACACACACACACACATACACACACATTCACACACACACACACATATATGCGCACGCACACACACACACACACACACACACACACACACAC
>NW_004797744.1:425874-428978 GCF_000002075.1 Aplysia californica
CCCCCCCGGGTGAGCTATAACACGACGACACACTAAAAGAAATCTTATAAGGCCATGTCAAATTGATATTATGCTTGCTCTAAGTCAAGTAAAACGCAGAGGGGAATTAAATCACACAGATTGGTATTGGTAATTGGCAATCAAATCGTATCGATATCAACAAAAAGAGCCCTGCTCTGATTGTGCAAGGCTTAGATACTTCTTTTTTTTTCGACACTGCGTGGCTCTAATAGCTTCCCATTTATAAGCTTCTCCAAAGGAAGAAGTGGTGCCTTGTTGGCTTTCAATTTATTATCCTAAGGGCCTAGAAATTAATACACCCTTTTTCTACTAGAGATTGGCTTTACGGAGTTGTGTGTCTCTTTTTATGATAGACTTATTTTTTTAAACTATACTTTTCCACCACCTCAAAAAGAAAGAAAGAAAGAGAGAGAGAGAGAGAGAGAGAGAGAGAGAGAGAGAGAGAGAGAGAGAGAGAGAGAGAGAGAGAGAGAGAGACAGGAGACATGAGACAGGAGACAGACTGAGTTATCAAGCGGGCGCCGTGTATAAACACGAAGCATGTCTTTTTTTTAAAAACGTCCCATTGCTTTTACCTCTCGGGAAAACATGGCGCCTTGCAATCTGATTACTCCAAGGTTACTTATTCCTTATGTGTCGAAACAGCATTACTTGGGAAGTTTCATGAAGCTGTGCTGAGTGCATTGACATATAAAATGATACAGGCCCTGAAAGATTCGTCCATATTTTTCCAATAATTGTTATTATTCGGATCTGGGACGTCGGAAAGCGCTCGTAATATTGAATAAATATAATTAGTTTGTTTAGATGCTGTGCATAGAATTCAATTTTCGATGGGGTGTATTTGGTGCGAATCTAGGGGCAAAGATAGATTCTTGGAAGAGTTAGAGATTTTTGACGATTGAAATAAAGGTTATACGAAACTATTTATTCTACTGTATAAATGTGTTTCTTTTTCACGCGTATTCATGTTAGAGCAATCAACAATTATATCAAAAGAAAATGAGAAGCATCAGAATAAATGTGGTTTATAAAGAGAATGCTGAAAATATCACGGACAGAAAAGATAAACCAAAAACGCTGGAAAGGTCAGACATGAAAAGACCACTCACTGACAGATGAATTATTTATTAATTTTTTTTTTTATTTTTTTTTTTTGGGGGGGGGGCATGTTAACGGAAAAAAAAAGGTTGGAACAACTAAGAAAGACAGGAAAACCTAAGAGAAGAAAAGCCAAGAACTCCTACGCACAAGATTCATAAATATGAGGTTGCGTGGTGGAATCAGGCTCTCGTCAAAATTACCAAAGTGAAGAAACTTGCATTTTTCCAGAGGTTTGTGAATTTTTATCACATTTTTGGGTTTTTTTGGCTCAACACCTTTCATGCCCAATAAAAAATTAATTTCTGTGTGGATTTTTCTGAAAAATGTTGATTAAAAGCACAAAAAATTTAAATGTTCTGTTACCATGACTAACCTTTGGAGGCCATTTTTTCACTAATTTTACCTCTGAAAACAGATAACCCCACCTCCTTCATTCGCAAATATTTCGACTTGTATTCAAGATAAATGGATAATTTTTTATCTAAATAAAGACAAGTGAACAAGCTTTAAGATGATACCAATATCTCTACGAGCCCAAACATTGACGAGAGCCTGATTCCACCACGCTGCCTCACAAATAGCCTCCACACTTGGGCAACTAACAACGCAATAAACAACATCTCATTCACGAGGGCTTCGAATAGAAGAGAAGGGTGGAGAACCATAACCACCAACGTCTGTTCCGAACAAGGCGCTTGATAGCGCAGACGATGCCCCTGCCGATGCTGAGAGGGGTAACTGACCGTGAGTTCTTCATCTCCCAGCACAGTTGATTTGACGCGCAAGGCCGTTATCTGCGTAGAACGTAAAAGAATCGTGCCTTGCCTGACAGACAGACGGCCACGTGCCGTTTTCGAAGGTACTCTTAACATTTATAATGACTAGAGTGGCTTCAATATTTGTGTGGCAATCCATTCTGAATTTTGTCCGGACGGCAGATAACTATTTTCCATTTTAAATCCGAAATCACATTTTAAACGTGCGAAACATTCACTCGAGACCTCAAAAAATGTGCAAAGATTGTTGTCCTTATCCAAGAAGACTAGGTGCTCGGTCGTACCTACCACAGAATCAAGAGTGTGGAAAACAGCTAAAAACTGACGACGGTGGAGATCAAACTCCTGACAGGCGGGTTCACAGGCGAACACCTGCTGAGTTACTGAACACCCAGTGTCGTTTCTTGGTCACGTAATACATGACTGTATACCTGTCTCTGGTAATTAAATACGGGTGGTTGGAGGGCGCCAACGGCCAGTCCAACTTTTGTTCTTTCTCAGCATTGAATGGCCATGAAAGATAATACATTGTATTATATTCGATAAAAAAGTGTTCTCTTGTGGGGAACAAAACTTGTGCCTTCTGCCTGCGACCGTCGCACCAATCAGTCATACACAGAAGTCATTACCAATCCCCCACCCCCAGTCCTTTTTTATTATGGTATTTAGGACTTGCCCAAGCAAACGCTCCCCTGAGCACCCAGCTAAAGGCTGAGTTACTGTCATCGTGCTTGGCACTTCTGTGAGGTCACCCATGACTTTGTAAACGTTCATAAAAGTTTGCGAATTGAAGGGTTTCGGAGATCAGAGGAAGAGGAGAGAGGAAAAGAGAGGGGTAGAAAGAGAGAGAGAGAGAGAGAGAGAGAGAGAGAGAGAGAGAGAGAGAGAGAGAGAAAGAAAGACTGAGAGAAAGAGAGAAGAAGCAGAAAGGGAGAGAGAGATAGCGTGCCTCTGAGACACAGAGAGAAAGAAGAGAGAGAAATCAGATACAGAGAGAAACAGAGAGAGGGGGGGAGGGAGAACTAGAAAGTAACAGAGAAAGAGACAAAGACAGAGAGAGCGAACAGGGAGGCGTAGAATGCATTCAAAAACGTTTCACAGAATTTGAAGCATATCACGTAAATTCGCTTACAGTCCCTCATTCATGATAGCCCTTCCCCAAACTCCCCCTAAAAAAATAACAACTATCAATTAATGAATAAT
>NW_004797744.1:429078-431100 GCF_000002075.1 Aplysia californica
CCCCCCCACGAAAAAAATGTAAAACCTCCAGCGTCCAGCCTTCTAGGAATACAACATCTATACACATACCCACAGCATGAGATTCTGACCGAACTGTTCGGTCTAGAAATGGGGTCCCCATGGGAGCAAAATTAGAAGAGGATGTTTGGGTGGTTGACGCCACTGGAGGGCAAAATACCGCCCTGTCGAAAATGTGGAGGAACCAATTATCTAATTTTTAATTCTTTTTTTTACATGTATCAAAGCCGGCATTTTGTACTGGGTTGACTCAACAGAATGGGATCTGACAGACTCCCAGCTCTATAGTGTGCTCAACAATTTCAGGCGCAACTTATCGTCAATTGTGAGGTTGCGTGGTGGAATCAGGCTCTCGTCAAAATTACCAAAGTGAAGAAACTTGCATTTTTCCTCAGGTTTGTGAATTTTTATCAAATTTTTGTTTTTTGGCTCAACACTTTTCATGCCCAATAAAGAACTCATTTCTGTGTGGATTTTTCTGATAAATGTTGATTAAAAGCACAAAAAATGTAAATGTTCTGTTACCACTGACTCTTAAGCTAAGGAAATAACTAAACTTTGGCCGCCATTTTTTCCACTAATTTTACCTCTGAAAACAGGTGACCCCCACCTCCTTCATTCGCAAATATCTCGACTTGTATTCAAGATATATGGATATTTTTTATCCAAATAAGACAAGTGAACAAGCTATAAGATGATACCAATAACTCTATATGGCCAAAAATTGACGAGAGCCTGATTCCACCACGCTGCCTCACAGTTGCTTCCTAAACTATCAAACATAGACCAGGCAAACGGAATGAAACTCAGATGGCCGCTGGATGTTGTGGGTTCGGGGGTTCGAGCCGCGGGCACGACGTTGTGTCCTTGAGGAATTTTCCTCCCCACACCCGTGCGGGAATGGATAATGTTTTAGCACCTATAATCGGGCTGCTTACATAGTATACTTCCCAGGAAGTTGAGGTTGTTTCAGAATGCTTTTAGGTCTGCTGGGGTAATAGTATAGATTGTGAAGCGCACAGAGCTTGCTGTTGAGCAGGGATTTGCGCTATACAAATGCTATCTATTATTACTATAGGAGAAGTAAACGTATCAAACATAGACTCTCCAGTTTTTGGACATGACATGTATCAGTTTGTCCCAACATTAACAGGTCAATATATTTGTAAACACCTGTTAGCTGTATTCTAGAACATTCCTTAATAAATACTAATTTAAAAAATTCCAGTTGGTGGTTTCTATAGATTGTAAAAGGTTTACAGCTGTGACCATATCGCTTTCAAAAGCAAGTTCGTCATTTTTTTTTCTGATCACGACATTATGCTTATTGAACTCAAGGTTTGAGAACCTTTGGTGCAAAAAAAAATGTGTTACTATAAAATGTATTTTCTTGTAACAAGTTTTGCCACCAGAAAGTGTCATTGGTAAACTGTGACGTAGGCGATATACATAAGCAAAATGTGCGTGAGAAGCGGGAAGTGCTGTGAACAATCCCATTTTCGGCGAGATAGAGAAGTGTTGTTTTTATATTACATTTTTTATATAGCCTCTATTGTAGTGGAAAAATATGATTAAGTTAAGACAAACAGATGCAAACTGCTGTGCAAAGTGCAGGTGACACTGATTCACCAGTTAAAAAGAGATATTTTAGGGTTTGTTGTTGTTTTCAAATCCCTTTAGCTGCGAGCATTTCGCTCTTGGCAGCGCAATGCCTCCCTCAAGATATTTTTGGGTAAGTTGCACCTTTAATTTTTGACCGCACTTTAGTGCTTTACATTTTTATATTACAAAGTAAAGAAGGGTTCGGGTTGAAGTTAGGGTTAGAATGAGGGTTAGAGTTGGGGTTAGAGTTAGGGTTAGAATTTGGGTTGGGGTTAAATGTCAGGGCTTTGTGTTAGGTTTAAGGTGATGGTTTCAATTTGTCAGCATCTTTTATTTTTATTTTCGACCCTCGAGGCTCTTAGATTGTGCAGTTTGCTCCTTATATATATAGATCTATATATA
>NW_004797744.1:438002-440449 GCF_000002075.1 Aplysia californica
TCTCTCTCTCTCTCTCTCTCTCTCTCTCTCTCTCTCTCTCTCTCTCTCCCCTTCCTCCCTCTCTCTATACCACAAAGACGTAACTAACAGTCCGTTGTGGTCTTTGCTGTAGCATTTGTGATGTGTGAGTGTGAGTCCCCCAAGACGGCCAGTCGGAGAAATAATACGTGAAGAATACAACAGCGCTATCTCTTTCCAACCCAGTTCTTTGTGAGAGTGAGACGTAGTTTACTTCGGCTGACCTTGGAGACGACGGTAGAACTGGAGGTTATTCCTTCAACGCCGATGGCGAGGTCGAAAGATTAACGGTCTTGTCTGGACTCTGAATAAAACATTTTTTGTTTGGAGAATATTGCTTACTTCGTTTTTATTTTATCTCATTTTGAAATGAAAACATTTGTTTTTCTCTATTTTTTTCCTTAGAAAAGAAGGGGGGGGGGCGTTTTGTCCAAATCGTTTTTCGATTTTTTTACATCTTTTGAATTCGCGACTTGAATCGCCCAGTGTCATTTAAATTTTTAGGTTTTAATGTTGTAATGCCTCTTTTAAAATAATTTTGTTAACGGCTTGAATCATCGTCTTTCTTTTAAAATCGCAAAAAAAATACTGCATCAAGTGGCGCCCGAAAAAAAAAGTTCGATGAACAGTAATCTGCTTTTGGTGGATTTTAGGGCCTTGACAGATGGGCTACAATTGTGGCTCAGAAACATCTCCGCAGAAAGTGTCGCTTACTTTTGTGTAGCAGCCACACGGGGCGAGATTTAACGCTACTGCTCAGTTCTACATGGACGATCGGAGAGTCAGGGTGGCTTTGGTCATGGCGTTGGGAAGTTTCTAAAAAAAAAAAGAAAGAAAGAAAGCAACAAAGAAGATTTTGGGTTCATCCCATTGTTTCTCACAGATTACTAAGAGGACAGTTTTACTTCTTATATGAAGACCTTCAAGAAGAAGAGTCCAAATTCTTCAAGTACTTACTTCATTGCATTCTGGTCTCAGCGCTGGGCATACATCTATCAAAGCATCATTAAACCAGTTTTGAAAAAAATATCCCTCACTTGTGTTGTCCCTAATGGTGTTTCTGCTCTTTATTTCTAAAATCAAACGCTCTGTTTCGTGATCAGAAGACATTGTTGCACTGGGAATATTGTTGTGTTGAATGAGAAGCGAGAAAAAAAACTTAGCTATTGTAGGAATACATCTCGTGTGTTTGCGTCCCTTGTCCCGTGTGCTTCACCAAAACGCTGGTGTGTCGCGGCGTATCACCCCTGCATAATTCAAAACTTCCTATCAACTGAAAATGGTTAATGTGTCCCGCGCGCTCATGTAACCTTATGCAGTTGCGAGGGCCGTAAAACACTTAAAACAAAAAAGTTCTGGCTGGTAGAATTACAGGTTCAACTATGGCCGTTAGGGTCAATGAAGGTGCACACTTGTGTGGAATACAACACCCTAGAAGAAATGCAATGAAACATTTTTCATTTAGATGCTTTACCCCCTCCCTCCCCCTCCCCAAAATAGACCTGTTAAGAAATACTTTTCTTTTACTTTATTTATATCCGCCTCTTATACCCTTTTGGGTGTCGCGGGAAGAAAGAGACGTCACTCTGCCACCTGCCGGAGAGCTTGGGTCATGGGGATGCCGTGGGTGGTTAATATTTCCCTGATTCCATCTATCCAGGTCTTTCTCGGTCGCCCTCTAGTCTAGTTGCCATTGAATGTTTTATGTAGGCACGTTGTGGTGGGTGGTGTGTTGTTAATCGCATGAGATGTCCAAACCATTTGATTCTTTGGTGTTGGATGTGATGCATGACATCATTTGTGCCCACCATTTCTCTGATTAAAGAGTTTCTAATTTTGTCTCGCCTCGTCTTGTTTACTGCTTTTCTAAGGCATCGCATTTCACATGTTGTAATTCTTTGCTCTAATGTCTTGTTCGTGGTCCATGTTTGGCATTGGTAGGAGAGTGTTGGGATGAATATGGTGTTGATCATTTTGAGTTTGGTTAAGAAATACGATGGTGAAAATATTTAATTAAGGTCTTTTATGGATCTATCTACACAACCTAGATCAGTGCTTGGCAAGCTCGTTATAGCTGTTGCCCACGTTTGCCACCTCCAAGAGACCAAACTTCCGTACCACCAGAGAGGCAGGTGTACCACCCACCTACACGTACGTATTTCCAAGTACGACATTAGATAATACCTTTCACTGCCAGGGTGAAACTGGCCGCCCGACAAAATGACCAAATGTATCGCGACGCGATGGGACCAGGCGATCGTCAATTTTTGAGCGTATGGAGTTATTGGCATAATCTTAAATCCTGTTCATTTGTCTTACTTCTTTCAATGGAAAAATGTAATAATAATAATAAATTTCAGTCTATCTTGAACAGAGGTCGAGACATTTCTGGTAGAAGGAGGTGTGAGTGTGTGTGGGGGGGGGGGGGG
>NW_004797744.1:441450-443046 GCF_000002075.1 Aplysia californica
GGGTTGGGGGGAGGTTGTTGCTTTTTGTGATGCATTATCTAGAACAAGCCAATAGATGGTTGGTGGGCGTCACTGGTAGATTGCACATTTTTACGTATTTCTCTTTTATTTCTGATGTCAGTCTTCAACTTTTTTTTTTCAGCACCAAGTGACAGTTATCGTGTTGATGAGCTTCTTTTTCCCCAAACCACCAAATGCAAACAAGCCGCTCCTAAAGTTATTTGTGAGACAGCGTGGTGGAATCAGGCTCTCGTCAAAATGATGAAATCAAAGATATTGGCATTTTTCTGCCCATTTTGGAATTTTTATATAATTTTTGTTTTTAAGCTCGCTTTTATGTCCATTTAAAAACATATTTCTGTGCGGATTATCCAAAAGAACGTTGATTAAAGGTACAAAAAATGTAAATATTCAGTTTTCAAGGATTCTCATGCAGAGAAAGATACCAAGCTTTGGCTGTCATTTTCTCCCTTATTTTTCCTCTGAAATCAGATTACCCTACTTACTTCAATCACAAATATTTCGACTTCTATTAAAGATAGATGGGTTCTTTTTTTCCCCTAAAGATAGACAAATGAACAGGCTTTAAGATGATACCAATAACTCCAAATGCCCAAAAATTGACGAGTGCCTGATTCCACCCCGATGCCTCACATTTCTTCTATGTGCACAAGTGGATTGGGAACAATAAATTAACCTCTAACCGTTATTATGCCTATGTGCTCCTTTTCCTTCAAACCAACAAACTCAAACAAGCCTCTTACAACGCCCTTTCCTCGTTGAGCTAGGCTAGATGGGAAATAATGAAACTAACCCCTGCAGTTTGAAAACTAGAGCGACGAGGTTCGGACACGCGCAGAGGGTAGAAGATATTCGGAGACGTCTCCGGCGAGCACCCAGAAACTGTTCGCAGACGCACTCCCACACACAGATGCACTGCTTTATGGGGTCAAACTGCGAATTATTTGCTGCAGATCACACATGTAGCCACTAAAACTGTCGCAAACCATGTATTTTCAAGAAAATTTCAAACTTAACTGCAAAATATGGAATCATGGGTTAAAAGAGGGGGGGGGGGGGCATGCTGTAATTCTTTGCTCTAATGTCTTGTTCGTGGTCCATGTTTGGCATTGGTAGGAGAGTGTTGGGATGAATATGGTGTTGATCATTTTGAGTTTGGTTAAGAAATACGATGGTGAAAATATTTAATTAAGGTCTTTTATGGATCTATCTACACAACCTAGATCAGTGCTTGGCAAGCTCGTTATAGCTGTTGCCCACGTTTGCCACCTCCAAGAGACCAAACTTCCGTACCACCAGAGAGGCAGGTGTACCACCCACCTACACGTACGTATTTCCAAGTACGACATTAGATAATACCTTTCACTGCCAGGGTGAAACTGGCCGCCCGACAAAATGACCAAATGTATCGCGACGCGATGGGACCAGGCGATCGTCAATTTTTGAGCGTATGGAGTTATTGGCATAATCTTAAATCCTGTTCATTTGTCTTACTTCTTTCAATGGAAAAATGTAATAATAATAATAAATTTCAGTCTATCTTGAACAGAGGTCGAGACATTTCTGGTAGAAGGA
>NW_004797744.1:443146-445258 GCF_000002075.1 Aplysia californica
GCATGCTGTAAACCCCCAGATTTTTTTTACTTGGTCTAGAGACCCAAAATATTTTGATTGGTCTATCTCGGTCGGAGACGTCTCCGGATAGATGCTGTGTGGGCAGAGAGCGCAACCAGTCGTGACGCTAAATACTAGGACTTGAGCCGAAGAATACGCGATGGTCACAATGATGAAAGGAATTCCTGGAGAACCGCTGTTGTCTGTGCGTGGTGGCGTGAGCGCTGGGAGCGAAAGCGGGTGAGTTGTGACGGACGGGATACGGCGAAAAGTGAACGCGCGCGCGGACGTGCGAGCGTGTGTGTGTGAGAGAGAGAGAGAGCGAGCGAGCGAGCGAGAGAGAGAGAGAGAGAGAGAGAGAGAGAGAGAGATAGAGAGAGAGAGAGAGAGAGAGAGAGAGAGAGAGAGAGAGAGAGAGAATATGTGAGGGATTCCTGAATCAGGAGTTAGGTGGCAGAGAAAGACGGCGAATGAAGGAGAGAGAGAGAGCAACGAAACAGTTATAGAGAGGGAGGGGGAGAGAGAGCGCGACGATAGAGAGAGACAGAGACAGAGAGACAGAAAGACAGAGAGAACCAGGGAGAGCGAGAGAGGGGTGATACAGGTGTCTCACAGCAAGTGATAGTAACAGTGTCAGGATTTACCGGCTTATCGTGAAGAGGCAGATTGCCATCGCCTGTGAGTACTTACCCCGTACAGTTATCGCGGTGCGGCTGATAGTAGTAATTGTGTAAATGTGGAGTTGTTTTAGCTTTGCTGAAAGGTATGATAAAAGCTGTTAGTGTTCGTGTAAACGTGGTGTTGTTTGAAAGGTATGATAAAAGCGGTGGTGTAAACATGCCTTTCTTTTTTAGCCTTCTGAAAGGTATGATAAAAGCTGTTAGTGTTGGTGTAAAAATGTTGCTTTCGCTCTACTGAAAGGTATGATAACAGCTATAAGTGTATAGGTAAACGTGGTATTATTTTTAGCTTTATCTAAAGGTCTAATAGAAGCTGATAGTATTATCTTGTGTTTTTAAGCTCTAGGTGTGAATGTACTGTTTCTTTAGCTATCCATAAAAGACAGATAAAATTCTGATAGTATGGTGTTGTTTACATTTCCATAAAAGTGTGACAAAAATGATGGGGCGGTGTTGTTTTAGATCAAATAAAATATAGGTATAATATAATATAGTTTTATTTTATCTCTGCATAAAAGTCTGCTAAAATACAGAGAACATAATCTTGACGTAGTTTACCTTCAACACACAAATGGGTATAAATACAGTTCTGTTTTAGCTGTGCAGACAAATTTAATAAACGCTGATAGTATGTTGCTATTTCATATCTACGAACCAGTATGACAAAAACTGATATTATGGTGTTGTTTCAGCTCAGTGCAACAGTAATAATGGTAATAACAATGATGATAATAGTGATAATGATCATAATTATTCATTTTTAGAATTATAATAATTGCATTTACACTGTACATAGTTATGCTCTACAGCATGCTATTAGTGTTCTGCAATTTTAAAAAGTGATGGCATTGAGTTGTTTTAGCTCCTTGGAACACTTGGATTAAATTAAATGTTGTGTTAGATTTGCAACTACAAAAAATTGATGGTTTAATGCTGTTTTAGCTTCTGCATTAAAAAAAAAAGTTCTGAAGATACTGTTATGTTAGCTCTATAGTTCTGATTTTAGCTCAATAAAACACAAGGAATGAACATAATTATGTGCTAGCTCTAGGCCTATAAAAAAATGTTTTAAATAGTGCCGAAAAGCAAATTTCGACCCCCATCTGCCACGACTTACATAAATAAAAGGAATCTTTTCTTTTACGAATCGCGTCACAGCGACTGTAATGTGGCCGTACGTAAAGTGGACAACCCCTATTGTGGGAAGTTGGCCAAGGAAGTTTAGAATGAAGCGGACGAGTTGTCTTTCACAAGTAAAGCATTATGACGCTGTTATTTAGCTCTCCGTGAAAACAAGTCAGGAGAAGACAGTGGTGAGATTATTTCTTCAGGTTGGCCGTGGAAACAGGGATTTATGTGTCTCCTTATCGTAAGTAGAACATAAATGATAATAATAACAATAATAATATAATAATAATAATAATAATAATAC
>NW_004797744.1:447633-449408 GCF_000002075.1 Aplysia californica
ATTACTATTATTATTATTATCATTATCATTATTATTATTGTTATTATTATTATTATTGTTTGTATCGCTTATTGTTATTATCAAAATCTGGAGAATCTCGAATCCGTTTTCTCCACGTAATAGAGTGAGAGAAGAATGACGTCATCAAGATCGAAAAGACTTTTCTTTATCTATTTACGATTCAATGCTTAAATTCTAGGCATACACATACAATCTGAATTTTTAGCTGATCTTATCATTTTAGATCGATACACCTGTCGGATACTTGAAATGTTTGTTTCGAAAAGTGGATTTTTTAAAAAAAACGTTTCAAGCAACAAAGAATTTCAATGAACTTTCAGTTTGACAGGGAATGCAGCTTTCAATCTTCCTTATTCAATATCGTTGACCCAGTTGAATAGAAAATTTTCGCTGAGAACTGTGTTATGCTTTGTCGCGGAGTGCATATTTAATGGGCTGTCAATGATTTTGAAAAGAAAAAAAACATGTATCAATTGGTATTGGACTTCGGATCATCCCGATAGCCGTCCTTTGTCTAGAAAATGATAAAAGTTGAAAATGTTTGGGTTTTACGATTCTTGAGACATTGTCAGGTATTTAAGAAGCAGGATCTTCGAATTTAACATCCATCTCCGATAGGACCTAGTCAGAACGGTTGCGATACCTAAAAACGACTTGAGTTCAAGAACGTCCAGTTGGAGATTCAAACAAGGGCCATCCGCTCCATAGCCCACAATGGTGCCAACTGAGCTAACGAGGCATTCTATGGAAGAGTGGGTCATATAGGACCCACTGAAGTTTTTAAAAATATATAATATAAAACAACTTTAGACCAGTTTCTAATGAGAAGAACCGTCGCAAATGGTGTAATGGTGTTCACCCCTACACACAAAAGACTGGTGCCTCGTTAGCTTAGCTGGTACCATGCCAGACTACGGAGCTGATGGCTGTGGTTCAAACACCCCGGCAAGGCGTTTTGAACTTGAGTTGCCCCGATGGGTTTATAAGGCTCTCACTCAACCCATTTCGCTCGGTCCTGTCATGGGTGGACGTTAATGTACGAGCAGATCCCGCCTCTTAGAAGTTTTGGAAGGAGAGTTAAACCTATACAATGGCCTATGACGCAGGAGTAGATTTGATACCATCATGTCATCCTCTCGCCCTGGTTGGTTCTTGATAGATAGGGTCGAAGCAGCCTGTCTTCTTTATCATCATCATCATAGAGTCGATTTTCACGGGAGGAGGGAGGAGGGAGAGGGGCGTACGGACATTATGAAGGATGCAAACAAAAGAAAAACAAAGAATTTCATTTTTGGGGGGAGGATGCGGGTAGGGTAGTTTAAGAAAAACCAGAATAAAATGCTGGCCAACTCATGTCTTTTAGCAGTAAAGAGTATTTTTTCAAGGGTGGTATTGGGTGACTCATCAGGTTTCAGCACTGGACACTGGTGGGAGATTCAAATTGTCCAAAAAATGAAATCTCTTGTTGGGTTTTTTTCTTCCTTTGCACCCTTCATTTACAAGCAACTAAAACCTCAGAGCTATTACGTCATCTATAACTGAAACCCGACCTGCCATCATCTCTACTCCCACCAACTACGACTGCAACCACAAAACACAACAACAACAATAACAACAACAACAACAAAAACAATAGCAAAAACCATAACAACGACAACAACAATAGCAACAACAAAAACAATAGCAAAAACCATAACAACGACAACAACAATAGCAACAATAACAACAACAACAGCAGCAGCAGCAGCAGCAGC
>NW_004797744.1:450529-452023 GCF_000002075.1 Aplysia californica
GGAGGAGGAGGAGGAGGAGGAGGAGGAGGAGAAGGAGGAGGAGGACGAGGAGGATCGCTAAGGAATCCTTTCTCCGCCTCTCTTTGTTTAAAGTACAATGTACACTCATTATCAAATCCTTTGTTCTCTTATCCTCTACGGGATTTGTGTGTATATTTTCGTACCGCTGCTGCTGCAGCTGGGCTGATATCGTTCAGGCTACTAATACACGACTGAGATACCTAATTGAGATTATTATTGTTGTTGTTGTTGTCGGAGGTTTTTGCTGATCATTATTGCTTGTGTAGCTGTTGTTGTTGTGGTTGTTGTTTGTTGTTGTTACTATTATAATTACTGTTGTTTTTGTTATTGATACGTAATTAATGTTTTAGAGTCACATACAGGGATACAAGGCAGGGGTAGATATAGGGCAACTTAAATAGGAAACCTGATCAGATGCGGGACGGGGTGATCAAGAAGATAAAGAGGATTTTATCTGTTTTGGGGTTGATGTTGTTTTTTGGTTGTTGTTGGGTTTGGGGGGGGGGTTGGTTTTTTGTTTGGGTTTTTTTAGCGTCCAAGCGAAGAAATATAATATGGAGAACCATGATCGCCATTGACTGTTTCAGGTCTGGCACTTTATGATGACGATGACATTGACTGATTTTACAGTAGTGGGTTTACAGATGACATGTTTGTTGTTTTTGTTCTCCACATTCAAGATAAATCCATACGTAGTGGGGTGAAGAAGTCCGGGGGGGGGGTTCTTTCACGTCTTCCTCAAACCCGGTGCCAACTGAACTGTTGCAACTTACGACACACACAGCCTACCATCCGTAGAGGGGAAATTGCAGAGGTGAAAGGATTTGATTCGAGTCTTGTGTCTCTAAAATCTGAGGGTGGCCCCCCTTCATTTCCAGAGATCAAACCCTTTGAGAGACACTGGACGATGCCCGAGGCTTCGGGTAATATCATCTCGCTCGATTATAAAAACCAAGGGGAGATAATTGGAAGGAACTTCAAATTACTGTTCAAACAGAGAGAAGTTGTGTCCCCGGGCTGCGAGTCTTGTTGGCAATGATAACTGAGCAAAAGGGCCGGCCGGTTTTATTGTGGCGGTGCCTATTAAGTTTTGAAAGAGACGTATCAGGTTTAATGAAAGGGTTAGGCTGCTATGTGGACGTGGTTTGATTTTTTTGATGTTGTTAATATTGTTGTTGTCGGTGGTATTTGTTATTGCTGTAGATGGTGGTGGCGTTGTTGTTGTTGTTGTTGTTGTTGTTGTTGTTGTTGTTGTTGTTGTTTTTGGATTCACTATGTTATCGGCCAAAAGACTTCGAAAAAAGTTTCCATTAATGAAGGCTTCAAGACTGAAAAAATCGCCTAGGGATACATAGGCTAACGGTACTACTTTCTTTTTTGCCTCCTTCCTATGGGAAAACGTCGACTGTTTTTATGGCTTTTTTCTCGAGGCGAGCTTTCAGTGTTTTGAAAATAGAAGGAAAAAAGAGGGGG
>NW_004797744.1:453110-454342 GCF_000002075.1 Aplysia californica
AAGAAGAAGAAGAAGAAGAAGAAGAAGAAGAAGAAGAAGAAGAAGAAGAAGAAAAAGAAGAAGAAGAAGAAGAAGAAGAAGAAGAAGAAGAAGAAAGTGGAGGTAGCGGAGGAGGAGGAGGAGGAGGAGGAGGAGGAAAAGGAGGAGGAGGAGGGGGGAGTAAAAGAGGAGGAAGTAAAGGATGAGGCAGAGGAAGAGGAGAAAAGTCCAGAAGAATAAGCGTGGTTACTCCTTGAAGATCGGGTTCCTGTTCGGTGCAGGGAGGGTGGGAAAAGTTTTGTGAAACGGACTAGTAATTTCAGACGCAGACATAATTGAAAGCCAAAATTGCAAAAAACCTTTTCTTTTAAAATTGATTGAATATCGTATAAATAGAGTGTTAGTTTGAATAACATTATATCGACACAATTTAGAAAGCGTTGCTTATCGAAAACAAATTGTTCATTACTCCTTTCCTTATTCAGCCCAGTGAGAAAATTTTACAACATTTAACCCTTGAGACTAAACTATTTTACGATGGAAAGTTTATTTTAATAAATGTGTATTTGGAAACTTTGGAAATACAAACGTTTTTAGAATGTTATTGATACGTTTGTTATGTAATATGCGTTATTTTCGCGGGCGCCCCTTCTGTAAAATGTGTATTTTGCTTTATGTGATATGGGCCAACGACCTTACTTAAACACTGACTAAGACAAGTACCTACGTACCTACCAATACTACATAAGAAAAACTGTTTTATCGAGAAAGGATTAATCTGGCAGCTGTGTAGACCAGAAATCCACATCACTTGACGAGCTACGGGAAATAACTTTTGATTTCGTTATATTGACGAAACTGTGAGAAACAGTATGACTGAGCGCTTGCTGCTGGGAGGGTCAGATCGTGGAAACATAGGCTAAGGCCAGAGACTAGGGCACCAAAATGATCATCTCTCTCTCTCTCTCTCTCTCTCTCTCTCTCTCTCTCTCTCTCTCTCTCTCTCTCTCTCTCTCTTTCTCTCTCTCTGGCTATCTGTCTGTCTGTTTGTCTGTCTATTGGTCTGTCTGTTTGTCTCACTTTTCCCTCTCTCTCTAATGTCTTTTTTTTCTCTCTCTCTCTATCTCTCGAAAGTGTCTCTCTGTCTCTGTCTCTGTTTCCCCCTCTCTCTTTCTCCCTCTCTCTCTTTCCACCCTTTCTCCCTTTCTTCCTTTGTCACTTTCTCTTTATCGCTTTCACCCCGTTCTCTCTCT
>NW_004797744.1:456927-461279 GCF_000002075.1 Aplysia californica
ATAATAATAATAATAAGGACAATAATATTAATAGTAATCATTATTTGATAGATGTTATTTGCCCAACCACTAAACGTTTACATATATAAACGTGTTGCCATGTCGTGGTAGCATTCTCTCGTAGCGCGATCCCTCACAGTTTATGCGGTGCAGCCAGTTGATGAAACAGGAAATGTAGTTAGTGAACTAATCGGATCTGCCTGATCTGAGCGGCATGTCCAACTGCGGGTAGAACAGGTAATAATATAACGGAAAGTGACCAGGATCAACCATGAACTTCGCCACCTTTCCTTCTGCTCTGAGTTCAGTCGAATCGATCACACACTCATTAACCCAAGAGCGTCAGCCCCGTAAGAGAGGGAACAGTTGGGAGTGACGGTTGAGAGACTGTTTTTTTCTTTTTTTTTTCTTTTTTTTTTCTTTTTTTTTTTCTTTTTTTTTAAATTTACTTTTTTATCTTTGTCTTTGTTTCCTCTTTTTTATCCCCCCCCCCCTTCCCATTTTTTTAACTTAACTGGTTTTTATGCTCCCATCGACAAGGGTTCCGCCTTTTAAATAACCTGACGGTATTAATAGGGTTGTTAAAACCATATCCATACTTTTTAGGGACACTTTTTAAAGCAGTACCCATGCTATAACTTTGCCTAGCGTAGAGACATAACGGAATTAAATGCCCGACCAAGTTCACAACGTCCTGTTGGAGCTTGGAACCAGGGCAATCCAATCGCTAGTACAGCTACAAAGTAACTCACCTTCTTGTCTTGGTCCTGTCGGAGACAAGACGATGAATTTGGATCTCTGTCCCACCTCTAAAATATGGTGGGTGGTTGGCAGGTGCCCTGGTGTGGTTTGCTTCTTCTTTCCTATCAAACATATATCGTTCTTATGTCCCCTCCTTCTTTGTTATGTTTGTTACTATCTTGTAACACCTATAATCCTCTGGCGCTCATATGACCTTGTGCAGTTGCGAGCGCCGTAAAACCTCTACTAAAATACACAATCTTAATTATGTTTATTGTAATGAAAGGGCGTAAATCCTTAACCATTAGATGGTCTATGATGTTGAGATGTCTCTTTTGCACTCCTCAGTGTGTCCTACGTGCTGGTTTTACAGGATCTGAGTGCAGAAACTACACAAGCGACGATCGCCTTCTGCAGTCACGTCCTCATAACACAGCCCTGTGACGTCATCATAACACAACCCAGTGACGTCATCATAACACAAACCAGTGACGTCATCATAACACAACCCAGTGACGTCATCATAACACAGCCCTGTGACGCATACACCACTTCTTTCACGTCACCCAAGTTTAAGTTGTTTCTTTGACAAAGTATCGGATGCGTTTACTGCTAACTTGCTTACAACAATAACTGAATTTATGACTAGTCTGCTAGTCCGCTCCAGAATATTTCACATTTCTCACAACCCAATCGGATTCATTGGAAGTGGAAGACTCGAAGTGTTCAAACTAGCTGTGAGTACTGGGAGTTAACATTCTGCTGTTGTGAGTTAAGATTCTGCTGTTGTGTGTTAAGATTCTGCTGTTGTGGGTTAAGATTCTTGGGTTGTGAATTAAGATTCTGGGATAGTGAGTTAAGATTCTGGGATAGTGAGTTAAGATTCTGGGGTTGTGAGTAAAGACTCTGGGATTGTGGGTTAAGATTCTGCTGTCTGGGGTGGTGGGTTAAGATTCTGGGGTTGTGAGTAAAGATTCTGGGATTATGGGTTAAGATTCTGCTGTCTGGGGTTGTGAGTTATGATTCTGGGATTGTGGGTTAAGATTATGGGGTTGTGGGTTAAGATTCTTGGGTTATGGGTTAAGGTTAAGATAATGGGGTTGTGGGTCAAGATTCTGCTGTCTGGGGTTGTGAGTTAAGATTCTGCTGTTGTGAGTTAAGATTCTGGGGTTGTGGGTCAAGATTCTGCTGTTGAGAGTTAAGATTCTGGGGTGGTGGGTTAAGATAATGGGGTTGTGGGTTAAGATAATGGGGTTGTGGGTTAAGATTCTGGGTTTGTGAGTTAAGATTCTGCTGTCTGGGGTGGTGGGTTAAGATTCTGGTGTTGTGGGTTAAGATTCTGGGGTTGTGGGTTAAGATTCTGGGGTTGTGGGTTAAGATTCTGGGATTGTGGGTTAAGATTCTGGGGTTGTGAGTAAAGATTCTGGGATTGTGGGTTAAGATTCTGGGGTTATGGGTTAAGATTCTGGGGTTGTCAGTTAAGATTCTGGGGTTGTCAGTAAAGATTCTGCTGTCTGGGGTGGTGGGTTACGATTCTGGGGTTGTGGGTTAAAATTCTTGGGTTGTGGGTTAAGATAATGGGGCTTAGTACACAGCTTTGGAGTAGACACCATGAATAAGGCCCATTGTTTTAGACACAATCCCAGTGAAGTGAGGTAACTGTAAAGGAAGGGAGAAGGAACTCTATCTAACCCTTTACCCTGACCTACCTAGAGCTTTCCAGACAACTATGTTTTGAAGAAAGCAAATATAATCTATTTACTCTACCAGGTCGTGTTCTGAAAACTTTTAAGGTGTCTGTAATTTTTTGTTGACGCAAAGTAATAAATCAGTATATTGAACGTTCCCATTACTGTAATATAAGAACATTTCAAGTTAAAAAGAAATCTGCATAAAATCCCCTCTCAACACAAATTCTATCTTATAATATAATTTGTTTTTTCAAGCCCATTTCCTTTCTCTTATGGGTTCCATAGTGGATAATGAGCTCTCCCCAAAGTTTATAAGCTGTTAAAATCCTCCCCCTCTGACGTTCAAGACCGCGGGTAATAAGTGGCCTTCCTCACGTCCTTGTCTGTTTCGTTCGGTGCGATAACGTAATGCGGATTTTACACTTCTAATGAATTTGTTGTCCTTATCTTAAGTATGTGATCAACGCAAAGCATTAAACCAAGCCCAATCCGGATTATGATTATAGATTTTAACTGTTAAACAAGGATTAGTGGTTTACAGTATATTGTAATGCTCACAAAAGCGCCAATTTCTGTGATAGGAACGCCCGAATTAGGTAGTTATCCGACGACAAGGTAAAACTTCGCTCGTAATAAACCGCTAACAACTCCCCGTCTTGTAGAATTCTGATAACATCTAACAGTCTTGTGATTTCACGACCTCCCAACCAGCAACCAGTAGCGTACCTGGCCGAGTCGGTTATAAATCTAGCTCTGGACGGACAGGGGTCTGGCTTTCATCTCATACCGAGACCGCTCCGCTCAGAGATTTATTACCGTTCAACCTCAGAAAGGGCAGTCATTCTTTTATAAGGGTCAGATTCTCTTGAGTGTAATACGGGGTGCCCACTACGGATGAGATCAGCCAATAGGGCCGATCGCTCGACTCGATCGCCTAAAAAACAAACGTGTTCGTTTTCAGTTTCAGGAGATCGAGTCGGACGATCTACCCGATCCAGCGTAGTGGGCACCCTGTATAATGATAACAAATTTAGCAGCGGTAATACTGTCTATTTTTCTGTTATATCATGTTTACTTTGCTTGAACAGACGCTGTGAAAATATTTTTTTTCTATTCAATGAAATAGGGCTAAGTAGCATCCACAAGTTATAATGCAGAGTTTCAATGTCATTCTTGTGATTCTATTTATAGTTTTCGAGGTGCTGACCTGGAAAGGAGAACCATTTTTGGGACAAGCCGAGGTCACAAACGGGAAATTTCTTGGCACTTATCGCACGTGATCCTATAAGTCTCTAACCCTAAGCGGAAGTGAGACCAGCCAGCAGCCCTTGACGTCACATCGTGACGTCATGTCCTCTGGCCTTGAGCGTGCTGCCTACTCGGACACCACAGTGTTGATAGAGGGTGCAAGGACTGACCTCACGCCCAACACGCTGACGTCTCTGGGCGGCGGGTCAGCCATGGACAGCTCCGCAGGGCGACGAGGGTTCGGCTACGACCCCTGGACATCCAACCACACCTCAGTGCTACTGCTCACGGACAACGGAACTTCCGCCTTCGCCAACACCTCTGGGGTCAGCTTCCTGGATTCCAACTCCAGCACCGTGACAACTGCCCCTGGCCCTTCGCTACACGACTACACTATTTTCACCGTGGCTTACTACATGAACAGGTACTACCTATGGGTCATCTTCGCCTTCGGATTCCCAGGCAATATCGTGAGTTTCATCACTGTTCTGAGGATGAAGCCGTTCACGTCACCGACGGGCTATGTGGCAGCCCTCGCGCTAGTGGACAACGCGTGTCTGGTGTTTAAGGTAGGTTCAAACAGCACAGGGGAAACTGCTGTCTTCTCAGTAAATACAATCAAGTTTTAGCAACAATTTTCCTTCCATTTTTCTTTCTTTTTTTTGGGGGGGG
>NW_004797744.1:463095-464312 GCF_000002075.1 Aplysia californica
GTGTGTGTGTGTGTGTGTGTGTGTGTGTGTGTGTGTGTGTGTGTGTGTGTGTGTGAGTGTGAGAGAGAATGTTTGTTTGCATGTGTGCGTCATTAAGTTGCCAGTGGAAGACACATTCTAACACATTTCCTATTCTCTCCATTCCCTGTCTGAACACAAATTTTCTCCTCCTGTTTTAAAACGGGCGATGGATATCCCAAAACGCTCTTCGACGCCCTCAAATCTACATCCTAGTCGTGATAAGGCTTGATAGCTTTCGGAATTGTTCCGAAAGACACTTCGAAATTGACAGCGAAACGACGTGATTTTGGAACAGAGAACTCTTTTGGGAGCGATAGAGAATGTCTCCTAACCTAATCTTGGCGACAACGTTATGGTTATTTTCTGGCGTGCCTGTGGATTGTTGGTCCATAGATAGATAGGACAGACATGCTGTGGAGACAGGTATATTGTATAATCAGTCTATTCGCTAGCGAAGGAGAGGAGTAAAGACATACAGGGAGGGATAATATCATGCTCCCGGACACTTACACAAGCATGCAATAGGCGCGAATACACCATTCGTTCCAATATACACACGGGTATACATAATATAATATATGCATACGTAAATGTAGGGAGAGAAGGGGGAAACAAAGAGACAGTTGTGCTCTTTTCCAGCCTGGAATGACCAATTCGCGACGATGCGCCTCTCGTTACTCGCTCGTTCAAACAAACAAGTTCCTCTAATAACCATAAAGGATGCTGTAAACTTGTGCTGCTTTTTTCTGTGGGTCTTTTTTTTTCTATTTGGGGGGAGGGAGGAGGGAAGGGGAGCGACGGGGGCTTATGCCCATGTTAAAGATCTGAAGAACGGCGAGGGGGAGAACTATGAGGGAGCGCAAGGCTAGAAAGTGGGTATCTTCCGAGTCTACGGAACGGATAGCCCGGGTTTGCATTCTGAAGGCGTTGTTTTTTAGGGAGTTTTAGAGGCTCTCCGTCTGTTTGGCTCAACCTTATCGGAGATGGACGTTAAATTTTAGGTCCTGCCTCTTAAACAACCTGTCAGTGTTGTCAGGGGTGTGAAACTTGTACAATGATCAGTGAGCATTGGTTGTTTGGAATTCTTTTGGTTGATGCTTGTGTGACCTACAATGATTCGATCGGTACAAATAGAAAGCGTTTGATTGATGAAAGTCAAGAAGAGATAGGTTTGAGACGGGGGACGGGAGGAGGGG
>NW_004797744.1:466094-468343 GCF_000002075.1 Aplysia californica
GGGGTCGCGTTTTTTCTTCGAAAGATTCTTGATGTTTTTCTCCTTTTTATTTATTTTTCTCTGCTTTGGTTTTCTTTGGGGTAATTAAGCTTTTATAGCGCATACTGTTGACAGACGATCTTTAAACAACAAAAACTAGACATAGTTATTTTCAAGATGCTCTAGGCAGCTATTTACAGTGAATATTTGTTCTCCTTTATGGATTTGAGGGTTTCTTTTTTAGTTCTAGTTTTTGATTATTCAGAAAAAAACGGAGGGGGGTTGTGACAGGACATGAGAATGAAAGAAAGGCGAGGAGAAAAGGATGAGAGTCAAATAAAAAAGGAGAGAGGAAATGAAGATTCGGCAAAGGAATATTAATGTTCTGTCCTCTCGCTGGTCGGCACTCAAGGGCTGTACACAAGTACGGACCGCAAGAGTACTGGCATATGTGACGTATCACTTCAGGCATTTGTCCTCCCATTACTGAAGACCTGAGTTCGATTCCCTGGGTAGCGGGGGAGGGGGGGGCGTGATTTATAAAAATAATAATAAATATCATTTGTATAGCGCATACCCCCGCTCAACAGCTAGCTCTATGCGCTTTACACTATATTATTACCCCCAGCAGACCATAGAACGCTCAGAAACATTCTCAACTTCCCTGATTAAGCGCTCAAACACTAACAAACCGACAAGATCTTTCGCTGTATATAGCCGGGTACCCATTCCCACCTGGGTGAAGTGAGGAAAATTTGTGTAAGGTGCCTTTCCCAAGAACACAACGTCGGGCCCCTGACTGGATTCGAACCCACGACAAGTATCGATTATCTGTATCTTTCTGTTCTCTGGGATACTGTATCTCCCTCAGCCCAGGTGGGCCCTGGCAGGCGGAGTTGAAGCCTGCCTCCTAAATGATTTAAATTGTTGTGTCGATGCGACTGTAGAGAACCTATGTACAAAAACAAGGGAGTTCTCGTGTTCTATAGGTTAAGGTAACCGCCTCTTATTCAAAAGTCCCGGGTTCGAATCCGGGTATAAACGGAGAAATTTTCTTCTCTAGAATTATCTCCTCTCACTTCCTTTCCTGCTCTCTAACTATGTTCAGTCGTCCGCTTTCGTCTCCACTTTCTGCCCCCACCCCCTCCCCTCCTCTGCCCCCTCCTCTGGGCTTCTGTTTCTTTCTGAAGCCTTTCTACTGCTACTCCTAGGTTCCTTCTTACTGCTGTCTTTCAGCTACATCCCTGATCTTCTGGTAGGAAGGATCTACACCCGGCCTTCTCGGACAAGGGTGAAAAATCTTGGAGGTTCCGTGTGCAAGTTGCGCACGTTAAAGATCCCTTGGCGGTCTAAAATCGATAAGAGTAGGCTTCAGTCACCGCCCAGGCAAAATTCAAAATTTCCGACCTACTGAAATAGTTTAATCTGTCCCTCACGCTTTTTATGACCTGATGCCGTTGCTAGCGCCGTAAAACACATACAATAAAAAGTAGAAAATCACTGCAAAAGTGCATGTCTGATCTCTGTTTACCACATTGCTGATCACTCAGAGGTCCTCCATTTATTGAGTGGCGTGTAAAGTATATTAGTAGAGGAAACGGACAAGATGAATTGAACGATATAACAATTGGGTGTGTGAGAGGAAGGATAGAGAGAGAGTGGAAGAGAGAGAGAGGGGGAGATAGAAAGAGAGAGAGAGTAGAGATAGAGAGAGAGGAGAGATAGAGAGAAAGGAGAGACAGAGAGATGTAATGTGACAGAGAGGGAGAGGAAGAGAAAGAGGTAGAGAGAGAGGGGTAGAGAGAGGTAGAGAGAGAGGTAGAGAGGGAGGGTTAGAGAGAGAGAAGTAGAGAGAGAGGTAGAGAGAGTGGTAGAGAGAGAGAGGAAGAGACAGAGGTAGAGAGAAAGAGGTAGAGAGAGAAGTAGAGAGAGAGAAAGATAGATGGAGATAACACAGGCAGGCATGAATGAGACGGAAAAAGTTGACGAGATACCAATTGCATGGAAACGTATTCATATGTGTTGGAGTCATGGAAAGGGGAGACATGTTGTAGAGAGAGGGGTGAGATTGGAGACGAAGAGAGGGGGTTGAAGATAGAGAAGATAGAGACGCAGTGAAGGGGAGGGGGGATGAAGGGAAGGAGAAGGTAAATACATAATGGAGACAGAAGATGGAGAGATATAGAGGAGAGAGGGGAGGCTAAGAGGATGAAAAGAGAGGATGAACACTCACAAGCATACACACACACACACACACACACACACACACA
>NW_004797744.1:468602-471386 GCF_000002075.1 Aplysia californica
GAGAAAGAGAGAGGGAGAGGGAGAAAGAAAGAAAGAGAAAGAGAGAGAGAGAGAGAAAGATAGAGAAAGGGAGAGAGAGAAAGGGAGAGAGAGAGAGGGAGGGAAGTTGAGAAAATTCCGAATCCCTAAACAAACTCAAGGTGTTGCTATGAGGCCTCATCATTTGTTTACTTCCCAGCAATTCCGCCTGTTTGGATTACGTCTTGGGACGTCAACAATCTGAAAATAGTAACAACCGAATTCCCGAAACATTAGTCACGCAACGCTATACATACGTTAGGACCGACAACTCGAGTGAAATCCGTAATATTTTGTTTGTTGTTTAAAAGAACTCAATGCCCTTTATACGTTTACTGACTACAAGACTGGTTGGTCTTTTCCAACTATCGAGCTCTTGGTTTCCTTTATGGTTCAGGGGATTTCTTCCAAAAAAAGAATCTGAGATATTACATTTTTGACTCCAAGGATTCGAAACTTGAACTTCTAAATTTGAAAGCGTCAGATTTCTAACTAACTGTAACATATCAGGAGTGTCTAAGGAACTGGGATTGAACACCAAGCTGAGGATCTTCAAAACAAACGTGAAGACAGTTCTACTGTACGGTTCAGAGACATGGAGGCTCACAGCATCAGCAGCAAGGAAACTGCACAGTTTCATAAATGGATGCTTAAGAAGGATAGTGGGGATCAAGTGGTACGATCAAGTCACAAATGCTCAATTGTGGGAGGGAACAAGCCAAAGGCCTGTAAAGGAAAACATGCAGGTGAAGAAATGGAAATGGATTGGACACACCCTGAGGAGAACACAAGCATCATCAGGCAGGCTGTGACGTGGAATGCACAAGGAAAACGAAAGAAAGGAAGACCAAAAATGACATGGAGGAGAGCGGTACAAGCGGAAGTGGAAAAGGCAGGGACATCATGGAAACAGCTAGGAACGGATGCACAGGACAGGCGTCGCTGGAGAAATGTTGTTGATGGCCTATGCTCCACTGAGAGTTAAAAGGGGCAAGAGACACAGAGAGAGAGAGAGAGAGAGAGAGAGAGAGAGAGAGAGAGAGAGAGAGAGAGAGAGAGAGAGAGAGAGAGAGAGAGAGAGAGTAACATATCAGTTAGTTGGTATATATAAGATTAGCTGTCGCCTGTGCATCATGGATATCATGAAGAATGGTAAAAGTGCATGTGGAGGCTTTTTTTTCTCTTTGTTGTTTGTTTTCTCTTTGGTTTGTTCTTGTTCTTGTTGCTGTTTTGTGTTGTTGCTGCTGTAGCTGCAGTTATTGTTGTTGCTGCTGTAGCTGCAGTTATTGTTGTTGCTGCTGTAGCTGCAGTTATTGTTGTTGCTGCTGTAGCTGCAGTTATTGTTGTTGTTGGTGGTGGTGGTGGTTTTTGTGGTTTTTGTTTTGTTCTTCTTGTTTGTTTGTTTGTTGTTTTTGTTTTTTTGTTGTTGTTGGGGGGGGTTGGGGGGGAGGTTGATTTGATTTTGGTCTTTCTTTCTAAGAGGCGGGTGGAGGGGAGAATAACGCATCATGATGTATCTTTCTGCTCCAGACACAGGGGTTAGTGCAGGGGAAAAAACCGGTGTTTGATTTGGGAAAAAAGAAAAGCACGAACCCGTGAATGGTCCTTTTGTCAGGGAGAAAGTAAGGTAGACACCACAAAAAAAACACAGGAGTTGGGAAGAAAAGAAGGTGGACCGACTAGAGGCATAGCCCAACCATCTGCAAATAAAGAATAATGTATATCCGGTATTAGACAGTCAGGCAGACAGACACATAGATAGATAGATAGATAGATAGACAGACAGATAGATAGATAGACAGATAGATAGATAGATAGATAGATAGATAGATAGATAGATAGATAGATAGATAGAATTTCCCTCTATGAGAGTGAAGGATGGAGATTGTCGGAAAGTTGCATTTTTGTGTGTGTGTGCGCATTTTTTATTCTATTTTGTTTTTAAAGTGCATTGCGTCTGTCTTTGTGAATTATTCATCACGTTTTTCAGAGTGAACTGTTCATCAAATTTCGCTGTAACCAGTACTTTGGTTGCCCCGATAACCATCACTTTCTGAGGTTTCCTTCGTAAAACTGGAAACAAGGAATCTCTTGTCTTGTGACTCAAAATTCCATCCCAGAGCAGTGCACTGTTTGCTGACCTTAAGGACGTGGTACTATCTGAACTGTCTAGAAGCTTTTTGTGTACCATGAACAGATTGTTTCTCGTAAGAGTTTTGGCCTTTTGGGCGATATAGACAGACGGACTGTTTTTTTCTAAACTCAACTGGTGGTTTTGTTTTGTTTTTGTTTAGTTTTTGTTGGGTTTTTTTTTTCTTTTTGCTCATTTTTACACAAACGAAACAACTTCCATTGAACTACTGACGTATTATCAGTGTTTGTTTTATGTTATTTTGTTCCGTACTCCAATGCATCATGAGTCATGAGGACCTCAGTCGTGAGTTTGGTCAACATAAAAGAAGATATTTTTATAATCATGAGTGATTTCAGACTCTCCACCCATCCACCTTCTCTCCTCTCCGACCTCAAAAAGCCAACCACAAGAAAACAAACCCCCCAAAAATTGTTAAAATATTGTTATAAAAAGTCAGAGACAGAGAAATTGTTCCGAGAAAATGATTGATCAATTTTGCGGGGGAAAGAAAGGAAAGTAAATTTCAAACACCCCCCCCCCCCCCCAGTCCTCCCCTTTCCCTCCCATTGTTCTGTGCACACCCTAATATAACAAATTGTATCTGTCTATACTGTAAGTGAAACTCTGAAAAG
>NW_004797744.1:471486-473126 GCF_000002075.1 Aplysia californica
AAAAAAATATTTAATTAATCTATACAACCTTGTGGCCGTGTCCCCTGAGCCGGTTTGCAGCTTGTATAGGACAAACAGAATGTACGACACTCCTCGGGCTAATCTTTTTGGAGAACGCCGGAGACATGACCAGAGATTGATGAGGTCATCTCAAAGGGAAATGAGGACGAAAGTGGGAAGAAATCACAGCTGTCTGCTTTTACCAACCAGTGGAAATTGGAAGTTTGGCCTTCATGACTTACGAGATTCCTTCTTACCGTCTGTTTCTTTTGCTAAATGGCTGTATCTCTAGATGTCTGCTCTTTTTCCTCACGATATTGTTGCTATAGATAGCCAAGGCGGACAGCAGAATCAGAGTGGCAAAGCCAAACAAGATGTAAAAATTGAGCTAAACTCAAAATTAATACCCACGAAACTAAAAATGCTTAATGTGTCCCGCGAGCTCATATGAGCTTATCCAGTTCCGCACGACGTAAAACACTTACGAAAAAAAGACATCTGTGCGTTTTCTTCTTAATCTACAATAAGAGTGTCACATACCTATTCACTGGTGTTTGTGGTGTAGCGGTTAGACGCTCCTTGAGGGGGGAAACTTTTTATCGAGTATCTGTCTTTCTACTGGTACGTTGCATCGCTCCCTCTCAGCGTGGGGTGGCTATGACAAACAGAGTAGAAGCAAGTCCGCCTCTGAAATCATCTAAATTGTGTAGGCGTGCGGCATATTATAAAACGCCTACATTTTTTTCAGAAATGTTAATACAAATGTATTAATATCCTCGTTCTGTCCCTCATTTACTTCAAGCCTTCTTCTTTACTGTCTTTGCCTCCCGTTGCCATGGCTACGTAAACTAGGTGAACATAAACAAGGGAATAAAGATAAAGAATCTGGTTTTTGAAAACGCAAAAAATGCCACTTTGGAAAAACAGTTTGGTTGGTTGGTTGGTTGGTTGGTTGGTTGGATGGATGGATGGATGGGTGGATGGTTGGTTGGTTGGTTGGTTGGTTGGTTAGTTGGTTGGTTGGTTATCTGGTTACTTGTTAATAGTACAAAAATCTCGATAGCTCAGTGCTGGTCGGTGAAGAAATCTAAATCTTGGAAAGGCAACAGAGATAATGAGTCAAATTGTAAAGTCTGGTACATGTGTATTGGTTTTAAAAAAAGAAGAAGAAGAAAAGAAAAAAAAAAAAGGAGAAAAAAAAAGTTTGACATTATTCTACAACTTCTGACCTTTAGACAAAAGACGGAGGTACGAGAAATATTTCCTTTCTTAGTAGAAAAATTTAATTGAAATATCGTGTGTCATAAAAATTTCCAATGTAACTGTTTCACTTCCAGCAATCTGGAACTTTTCACCAAGAACATAAATCTAAAAAGTGCTCTGACGTCTGAATCTCGCAATTGCAGAAGGAAAATATTGATCTGAGAAAGTGTTCTTCTTTTTTTAGATAATATTTTCGTCGACTGACTTTAATTAAAGGGGTTAGAAGGAAGCAAAAGGTGATGAAGAAAAAAAGATAGGTGTGAAGGGGGAAAGGGAGGTACTAAAGGAAAACAAAATGTGCCGAAAGAGTTAGAAAGGAAACGGTGAGTTTTAGTTGGGTTTTTTCGTTGTTTGCTTTTTTTTGTTTTCGTTTTATT
>NW_004797744.1:473226-474357 GCF_000002075.1 Aplysia californica
TTTTTTTGGGGGGGGGGGGGAGATTCGGAGGCGGATATCTATTTGTTTGTTTGTCTGCTTATTTTTTTTGGTTGGTTGGTTGGTTGGTTGGTTGGTTGATTGGTTGGTTGGTTGGTTGGTTGGTTGGTTGGTTGGTTGGTTGATTGGTTGGTTGGTTGGTTGGTTGGTTGGCTGGCTGGGTTGTAGGTTATCATTCTCACAGGTCAGCCAGCTAAATGACCTCACGAAACCCGTCAACATCCAGCAACATCCTTTTCTTAATGTAGGATTATTTTGGCAACTAAACATGACATATATGCGTTTGTGTTCAAACCATGAGGTAGCATTGTCTTTCTTAGATGGGAGCTGCTACAGCATTGTGACAAACATGAAGGAAAACAACTGCGTATTTTTAAAAAAACACAAAAAACATATATATTATATATATATTATATATATATTATACTTATGTATATAATATTTTTTTGCTTCTCATCAATTATCACCTCCAGGTTCGTCCACGCCCTCATTCTCACAGCTCACATTCATTATTATTATCATCGTGATATTACATGTATTTGTGCCAGTGGTAGCGATGATGACGCCTTCTTTTCCTCACAGGAGAAGTAATGTTATGAAAGTGTTATGCAAGTCTCTTGACCGCTAATACAAGGCTACCCTGGAAAATATCCGTTTCGGTTGTGGTTGCTATCACACTTCGCTCTCGCTCTTGGATACACAATCGGCTGTTGACTGGCTTCTCTTTCGGGTGGTTAGTTACTTGGTTAGTTAGTTGGTTAGTTAGTTAGTTAGTTAGTTAGTTAGTTAGTTACTTAGTTAGTTAGTTAGTTAGCTAGTTAGTTAGTTAGTTAGTTAGTTAGTTAGTTAGTTAGTTAGTTAGTGAGTTAGTTATTTGGTGGGTTAGTTACTTAGTTAGTTAGTTAGTTAGTTGGTTAGTTAATTAGTTGGTTGGTTGGTTGGTTGGTTGGTTGGTTGGTTGGTTGGTTGGTTGGTTTTTTTGGTTGCGCTTTGAAACTACAGTCGAGCCTGCCGTGCCGACCACATGTCCAAGACAAGCCCGTCCCTCTACCACCTGAAACACCTGCTAATTGCCCACCAATCCATCCCTCGATAATCACGACCCCCCTCCCC
>NW_004797744.1:475683-479840 GCF_000002075.1 Aplysia californica
TGTTCACCCTCCCTTATCCGCCCTCTACCCTTACCCCTCCATCCTCCCCTCTCCACCCTTCCCCTCCCCATTACCCCTCTCCCGAGAATTTATTATTTTAAAATGTCTTCGGGACCAGAACCCTGTGTACGATCTAACACCAGGATCACATGACCGGAAGTGACAGGTCATTGGTTATTCGTTACTTAACCTCTTGACCCGTGACAAGCAGACAGAGATCAGAGCCACTTAGTCGTCATGCTCTGAGTAATCCGGATGTATGGCCAGCTGCCCAGATCAATAAGGATTTAGTGGACAGTAAAAGTTTTCTACGTTTTAATATTCTTATTTCTTGAGGTTAAGCGTTAAGTTCTCCATTCCAATAACACAAATGTACTTTTTCTCGTCTATTTATATGCAACCCTGCCAATCACAAAAGTGATAGTCAGTATGTTACGCCGTCATCACCACAATTTTGGTCATTCAACTCTTAATATATATGGCACGCCATTTCTGCTTATTCACGGCATCACTCGGTTGCTTACAATCAAAACATACACCTACCAAATTTCAGCAAAATTCTTCTTACCCATAATCAATCTGTATGCTTACTGTCTGGGTCATTTATTTCTACTCAGTTTGGAATTTATTTCGTGCAAATAGGTTTTCAATAGGAGCCGAATTATAGGGAAGTTTATGTTATCGAAAACTTAAATGTCGAATTTTGGCCTCGTGCAAAGGAGGTAGCCTTCCGTGCACTATGATACTTTAAGGAGAGGTCTTAATCGATCGATGACGTCTGTTAGGGTCATCTCAGGCTGAGTCAGACACAACAGCACCCCAGCGGAACGATGAAGATGTTCGATTACATGGACAAACCGTTAGCGAAGCTCGTTTGATGTCATGCTGGACTACGAATACACTGGCGTGGTTCGAATCCCTGAAAGGGCGTTTCGAATTTGCCTTGTTTATTGGAGTTTGTGAGGCTCTCCGCCTGTTTATCTCAGATGTGCATTATATTATAAGGTCCTGCAACTTAGAAAACCTTGCAATGTTGAAAATAAGTTTTACGTTTTTTGCAACACAAAAAGGTCATAATGTTTAAGTGTCAACTATTAGAGGTGTTACTTGAGAGTGATATACACAAAGACGGAGAAGAGATTTATATAAGACAAGCTGGGCCCCCTTTCGAAGAAAGGAATGATCGGTGCTTTAATATAAACTAAAATTAATTGACCTACTATATTTTTACACTCTACTGGAATGGGGAAATAAATCTTGACAGATGCAAAAGATTAGAAAGTCTAGATCTATACTCTCAAAACAAAATGCGCCTCGCGAAAAATCACTTCCGGATTTTCTAAAATTACAGAGACAGAAGCGTTGGCCTACAAAAGCGATCGGCGAAATAAAGAAATTTAGCATTTTGAAGCAAAACTGTCTCAAAACTGAAAAAACTAAGGGCGTCATGACCTGGAGAATATTTTTAAGAATCTTTTGGTGAAAACCGCATGTCGATCGATGCAGCCATTAAATAGCCTTTTGAATAGCAAAATTCGGCCACCACAAATAGATATATGAAGAGGACAGATGTTTGATAGGAAAGAAGGAGCAAACCTAAACAGAGCACTCACACGTTTGACTCTAGAAAGGGGCGTTTTTGTAACTGCAAAGGTAGGAAACGACTTGTAATAATAATAATAATAATTGCATTGATGTAGCGCATATCCACGCTCAAGAGCATGCTCTATGGGCTTTACAACTATCATTACCCCCAGCAGACCATCTGAGAACACTCAGATACATTCTCGGCTTCCGCAGAAGCATACAGTGCAAGCTGCGGATTTCACGCGCTCAAACACTATCAAACTGACAAGATCGTTCACTGTCTATAGCCGGGTACCCATTTCCACCTGGGTGAAATGAGGAAAATTTGTGCAAAGTGCCTTTCCCAAGGACACAACGTCGGGCCCCTGACGGGATTCGAACCCATGACCTTACGGTTGCGAGTCCGAGAGCCAAACCACTAGGCCACCGACGCCACAAAAAGGTCTATCTTCGGCCGGCAAAATGTGCGTGTTTGGTGCGAAAAAAAAAAAAAGAAGAAATTGAGAAATCGTAAATATAATATGCTAGCGCGTGTTTCAATCCTGATTTTCATTTAACAGTTATGATCTTGGTATTTGAAATCCATTAACCGGAATAACTGGACCGAGCCAAATGAGTGGATAGCCTTTAAAACTTTCCAAAACAACCCAAGTTCAGAACGTCCCATTTTGGGTTTTGGGACCAGGGAGGGAAGTGGGTGAGATGGGTAAGGATGGGAGGGGTAGAAGATATGGTAGGTATGGCTGTGGATAGGGAGGGACGTGAGGGTTGCAGAATGTTGCAATAAAATAGTGGGGGGGGGGGCGGAGGGGGGTGGTAATGATGTTGGGAAAAGAGAAGACGTAAGTGCCCTTTAGTAGAGCTAAAACAACAAAGACAGTAATACTAACAACCATCCGTACGAATAATGATAAAGTTAACAAAAGTAAATTATTATAAATATCATCTGTATAGTGAATTATATACAAGCTCAACAGCCAGCTCTGGGCGCTTTACAATCTGCATTATTTCCCCAGTCAGACTACAGTCTCTTAATTTATGTCTGACTACAGTCTCTTAATTTATGTCTGACTACAGTCTCTTAATTTATGTCTGACTACTGTCTCTCGCAGTCACTTGTAAGCATAATAGACTACTGCTAATTTCCCACTTAGGACTGTGTTCTTTCGCTGGTACCAGACAAAAGCCGTTTCTCATAAAAATGGTACAGGTCGACAAAGTGGAAGAGTAAGAATGAAAATAAGAAATTGATTAAGAATAAGAAAAAGTATAAGATTAAGGATACGAATGAGAATAAAAATATAGAATAAGAATGAGAATAAGAATATGAATAAGAATGTGAATAAGAATGAGAATATGAATAAGAATATGAATAACAATGAGAATAAGAATATGAATAAGAATAAGAATATGAATAAGAATGAGAATATGAATAAGAATGAGAATAAAAATATGAATAAGAATAAGAATAAGAATATGAATAAGAATGAGAATATGAATAAGAATGAGAATAAGAATATGAATAAGAATATGAATAAGAATGAGAATAAGAATATGAATAAGAATAAGAATATGAATAAGATTAGGAATAAGTATATATGTACAAGTATAAGTATAAATATAAGTACAAGTACAAGTACAAGTATAAGTACAAGTACAAGTATAAGTACAAGTACAAGTATAAGTACAAGTATAAGTTTAAGTATAAGTACAAGTACAAGTATAAGTACAAGTACAAGTACAGGTATATGTACAAGTATACGTTTAAGTATACGAATAAGAATATGAAAACGATTAAGAACTCCATTTACAGCATAGCTCATGCAATGCTCTTCATCAACATCAAGTTCAATACGCTTGACCCAAATAATATCAAAACAGATGACAAGAAAAACAGAAAATGAATATGTGTTTCTCTCTCCGTGACCCCTTGTTCTAGTCGAGTTCCAAAACAATTAATGACTCTCTCCAAAACAATTAATGACTCTCTCCAAAACAACTAATGACTCTCTCCAAAACAATTAATGACTCTCTCCAAAACAATTAATGACTCTCTCCAAAACTATTAATGACTCTCTCCAAAACTATTAATGACTCTCTCCAAAACTATTAATGACTCTAATCATAGCTCAGGCGACCAAATTCCGTGACAGAAGTCCAGTGTTTACCACGGACTCTGTTTGATAAATGTAACGTGATGGTGGTCAAGACGTGATTGCAATCATCCCACACCTCAGTTTACAGGTGACGTTGGTAACCTGGTTCACAGACACTGACCGTTTGGCTGATTAATTGTCAGCGAATTTCATATAATATATGCATCTTTCTAGTCCTGGAAACTGTCGGAGGGAGTAAAGGATTTCCGCTGACAGATTGACCATCTCTCATTTCTGTTTACGAGGGAGATGGATTAGGTTTATTGCGCCTAACCAAATGTGTCAGCAGTGTCCAAACGACGGTCCCTGGTGTTTGATATAGCGTTACACTTCGATCCTTACCCACCCACCTCTTTGTCCCTACCAACTCACACGTCCAACTTCAGCCTCCCTACCCTCCCTCCCTCCCTCCCT
>NW_004797744.1:481469-483623 GCF_000002075.1 Aplysia californica
CCCTCTCTCTACAGTTTAATTTCGATTGTTTTCTCTCTATAAAGCTTACAGAAACAACATGCATACTATGCAATAATATGTATGAAAAGTTGTTGGCTTTTATTAACGAGTGCAGTTTGGTGGTTTGAAATGTGCGCTACTTAAGGGAGAGGGGGGTGTATTTTTCGGTGATTCACGTCCCCACCCACACTGTTTTGGTTGTTCAGGAACTGGGCTACATCCTTTCTGTCTGTCAGGGTCAACCCAGGCTAAGAGGGATACAGCGTCCCAGCAGGTTATTGGATGTACTAGATCATGATAATATCCTCGCTCAAACGGAATTCAATCTCACGTTTTTCCCTCAACTTTAATGTGGGAGGGTGTTCCTGGTTTTGGGGCCAGCAGAATGCTAAACGTCTTTCACCAAATTACTTAGATTTCAACTACAGTATTCTTAATAAATTAGAGCTGTTGGTTTGATGACTGCAGTAGACTTGTTGGAATGTATGGAGTCAGCAATATTCTTTTTAAACACTATGGTGGTGCATTCCCCTTCAAACATCTATGACAATGCGTGGACAATCTATTAATGATTGGTACCCCCTTTAACACAATGTAGATCATTTATGAGGAGAACTCATCATCATCCGGTACCTTGCCGACTAGCGTGGGCGATCATGGACCTCCACTTCACTCTGTTTTGCGTTGTTCTTGCTGCTCCTAGCCATGTTGTCATCTTGTCCAGTATCTTTTCCCTCTGTCTGCCTCTGCATCTCTTTCCATCAGACTTGCCTGTTGTTACAATATGAGGCGAACTACAACTAGTTTATCAGTCAGGCTAGTTTGAGATTTAATTTTTTTTTAACTTCCTTAGTCAGGAATCGAACTCATGTCCTCTGAATGTTAGACGAGAGGCCTAACCATCATCACACCTCACCAGCCGCCCCATCGCTTCTTCTACACCACAAATTGAAAAGTTTCTCTGTTTCTCACAAACGAGCCACAACGAATTGAATAAGCTTCCCTGAAGGTCACGCGTTGAAGAGACCTGAGAAGAAATCGATAACACGAAATTTGTGAGAGAAGCCGAACTTGAAACTAAAACCTAGAACGTATTAATTGATTGGTCAGTTAAGATGACCAGTTCTTACAGCGGTCACTAGCCTTCGTGTGGAAAGTAGCAGATGGCCTTCCGTAAATGCTAACCGTTACTTGACGTTCTCGCTTCTTTTCTTTCTTTCTTTCTCTCCTTTGTCTTCGTTTGTTTTAGTTTGTTGTTGTTTTTTTTAAATTTTCTTTCTACCCTACTTTCCTTTTCGCTCTCTCTTTGCTTGTTTCTTACTTTATTTCTCTTTCTTTCTTTCTTCTTGTGTGTGTGTGTGTTTTTCCCTTCTTTTTCTTTCTTTGTTTTTTCTAAAGTGTTCCTTTATATATTGGATTGTTCTTTAACTTCATTTTTAAAAAAAATACTTTCTGTCTTTCTATCTTTCAGGTCCTTTCCTTGAGTTTTTAAGGTTTTTATTTATTATTTCTCTCTCTCTTCCCTCTTACCTTTTCTGGTTCTCACAGTTATCATCCTTTCTTTCTCGCAACTACCTCTTTGGTTCTATCTTTACTCATGTCTGACAATCTCCTTCTATTTTCTTCTTCTTTCCTTCTTTCTATTGGTCATTTTTTTTTGTTTCTAGTGGGTGGTGCTGGGAGGGGGAGGGCGGTCTAAAGTCCACTTTTACCGAAAAATACTCCAGATTTTTTTTTGCGTGCTTTTTTTACGCGTTTAGCCCGTTTCGTTTTTCGTGAACGTTTTGAATTCGCGATTTGAGTCGCCAAGTGCCATCATGACGTGTTTCAATGTAGAAGCGCCCCTTTTGATATTTCGTAAACGACATGATCTTATGAATTTCTTTTAAGTAAATTGCAAAAATCATGAGTTCAACTCGATCGCGGAAAACTGTTTGACTTTTTTATGCAAGATATAAAAAGGGGGAAAAACGTAAAATAAGATTAATAAGAAAACCTGCTGCGTACAGTAATTCGTCGATCAAGTTACTAAAGATTGACCTGGTCAGTGTGAATGCCCTACCCCCTCCACCACTGCCACCACCAATCTGCGGTAGGTCATCATTGGTTAACGTTTGTTTAGATAAACTGTGCGTCCAGGGGAGTTTAGGGGGG
>NW_004797744.1:484023-489268 GCF_000002075.1 Aplysia californica
CAACGTCTGGAGAACGGAAATGGCCGTTTGTTCGTGGCCTGGGCTGATAACGACGTCCACGCTTGTTAGTTTGGCCTCTCTGGCTCCTGCATCCTCCAGATTAGCAATTAGCATTTCACTTTACAAGGTGATTTAGATCGCGTTGGAGTACGGTGTGGTCTGTGAAGCATGGATGCACGTTACTGTTTGATTGCACGAGAGGAAACACGCTCACGCACGCACACACACAGACACACACACACACACACACACACACACACACACACACATACACACACACACACACCTACACACACACCTACACATTCAGAGAATTGCAACTCAAATTGCACATTATCTATGCTTCTTTTAATGTGTTCTGTTTGTTTGAGGGGGGGGGGTTAGTTGTTTGTTTGTTTCGTTTTTGCCTAACGTGTTTGTTTTTTGTTTTTGTTTTTTGGGGGGTTGCTTGTTGTTGTTTGTTGTTTTGTTGTTTTGTTGTTGTTGGGTTGTTGTTGTTTTTTTGGGGGGTGGGGTTGGGGGTTCATATTTCTATACTAGATTACTTTACGCACCAGTTGAATATAGTTTATTAGGAAAGAAGAAAAAAGAATTGAAACTGTCCGAAACAGGTTGTAACAGTACTAGAGGTCACCTACGTGAACTCACAATGGCTGTGCGGGCCACCTCCGCTCGCTTTGTCGCCATTTTTGAGAGGAGTAGAAACAGCGCTGTCACGCTGCGCGTCCTTCGCAACGCCTAGGTCGTCATAGAGTTTGAAGCTCAGTTCAGTTTTATTTTAAGTTTCCTTTTTGTTTGCTGTTGTTGTTTTATCATCTGTACATGTTATGTTTGTGAAAGTTCGTCCCTTTGGCAGCCTAAAACTTCCGAACCACTGAACTTTCGAATTTCAAAAAAAAATAATGATGGTTCAGAATCATTTAAAGGGTGCAGTTTTATTGAGGAGCCTGAAGTCACTGTAGTTTAATTTTCAGTTTTTCATTAGTTTCGTTTAGATCAAATTTTGGGTAAGTCCGTCTTCTTAGACACCATTGTAAACAAGTGAAGTTTCCGTTCACTAGCCGTGCGCACTGTTCCCTCAATGACTTGACGATCGATTCTTTTGAGTCCGCTCATCGAACGAGTACCCAGCTAGTATAACATACACGCACACACAATACTCCACCTGCTGACCAGTTGCCAGAAACATAAATGCACTAAAATGTGGGCTACAAACGAACAGAGAAATATGACAAGAAGTATTGTTTGTTTTTCCCCGGTGGGGCGGAGGGTGGCGGAGGGAGACAAAGTGAGTAATTGAGTTTGTTAAGAAATAGGACCATTTCACACTTAGAAAATGGAATGCTTTTATGTCATATTGTCTACACTCTCCTTCTACTGATGCAAAACGTAGGTCTTCATTGATTAGGAAGAGGGTTAAGACTGAGTTAATTATTTAATATATTAATTCGCTATTGTCTCAAAATGAGCAATCAATTGTAGGCTGGGATACTGTAAATCACTCATTGTGTGGATCCTTTGCGCACACCCAACGAGCCTTGTTTAATATCGAGCAAAATAATTATAAACTGAGAACATTTTAAAATGCAACACTAGCCGGTTTATCTTAAACGTTCACAATATTTTTTTCTAAAATTGGCGTTGATTGGCAATGGTGTTTGGCTACACAACACCCCACGTTCCATGAACCACTGCTGCTGCTGCTGTGGTTGCTCATGCTGTTTGCTATCAGTTCTGCAAATGAGACAGAATATTACGCCGGTCTTATTGGTGGGTAGTTACGCCTGGTTGGCTACTTTATAGTCTCTCTTCTCAACCACATCGACAGTGGTTCGATTCCGTTCAGCCAGCCTTGAAGGTGTTCTAGAGTTGCAGCTGAAGCTTCTAGCAGCTTCTCAGTCACATTCATAATTCCAGAGGGCTGATACGAGCGCCTTTTTGTAGTCAGCGGTGCTAAATCTAGACATACCGTGTGAGCGTCGACCAGCAAAAAAACGTCAATAGTATGTTTTTTTTGTTTTAACAATTAATCATTCAGTCCATCTCATCTACTTTTTCAGAATTTTACCCACCCATACGGTCCCACCGTGTAAAAGGCCCTATTTGCATTATTGGGAGATCATCTGGCTCATTTAAGGATACACAATCACAAAAATCACTTCGACTACATTTTAGTGATTGGCAAATCACATGAAACAGAAATCAACATAAAAAGACTTCCCAGAGTATCATAGATCCGTGATTGAAAAGTGTTGCTGTGCACCGACTAGCATGTTATTCCTCTCCGGAATGGCGGCGCGCCCTTCAAGTTTGACACTCATGACTTCACAGCTAAGACCTCTAGTTCTTTTTATAACCTCTTTGAACTGTCCTCAAGTTAAGACGCCAAATGTCCAACTGTTGGACAAGTTATTTATTGACACACAGGGGGTAAAGGGGGAACACGCTGTGTGACGTCAGCTAAAATGATAAATAATAGATAGACCTTGTATAGCGCATATATTATTATCCCCGCTTCCACAGCCTGCTTTATGCTCTTTACAGTCTATAGAGTCTACATAATAACACCAGCTTACCTTAGAGCACTCAGAGACGTTCTCGCCTTCCCGGTGTCACAGGATATTTCGGAAGCGGACGAATGGGAACCATACCGATTCATCCTAGCCCTGGTGGCAGGATTTTTGGAACCCTTCCGATTAATCCTGACTGTAGTGGCAGGATATTTGAGAACCACCAGGGTATTTCGGAACCGACTAGAATTATGTTTGGAAGTAAAAAACGTTTATGAAGAATACAAGGGAAGTGCTTTGATTTCTTTTCGCTTTTCTTTTCTTTAAACTTTTATTTTGATGCTTTTGAAATTTTGAAGTGTGTACTGGAAAGTTACATTGCCAAGTTTTTTGTTGAAGCCTGTGAGCCAAATGTACACATATAAAGCTGCCAAGGATTGTGTCATTTTGTTCTTTGGTTCTATGTTTTCACGTAACATTTCAATAATGTAATGATTGTGGGTTTGAAAGTTGCCAATAAAAATGTTTAATTTTATTCATTTGTCTCTGCTTCCTTTGATTGTGAAGTGTGAGACACTGCACAGGGATGACGATGGTTCCGAAATGTCCTGGAGGTTCCCAAATATCCTGCCGCCAGGTCGTGCAGGATAAATGGGAATGGTTCCGATATATCCTAGGATTTTTGGGAACCAGTTCCGATTTATCCTGGTTCCGAAATTTTCTACGACACCGGGAAGCAAACAACAAGCAGCTTATTTACAGGTAACTCTAACAAACTGACAAGACCTTTCGCTGTCTATAATTATAACTGTTATTGTAATGTTTTACGCTCCCATTTACTCAATTAAGGTTGTGTGGGAGGCTGGATACCTCGACCATGCCTGCCAAGGCCAACCTAGAACCGAGGCGGTGACTATTGATTAACGTCCGTGCAGACTGACGGGGATACTAGGTTTTAAAAATCTCACCGTAGGGGAATTGAACTCAGGTCTTCTGTGTGAGACGCCAGTGGGGGTGACAAGTGGTGGGGGAAAGGCGGGGAAATCAAACCATAACAGAAGGAAGGAAAAGAGGAAAGAAAGAAAAAAGAAGGAATTAATGAAAGAAAGAAAAAGAAAGGAAAAAAGGAAGGAAAAAAGGAAGAAAAAAAGAAGGAAGGAAGGGAAGAAGGGAAGAAGGAAAGAAGGGAAGAAGGAAAAAAAGAAAGAAAGAAAGAAAGGAAGAAAGAAAGAAAGGAAGAAAAAAAAGAAAGAAAGAGAAAGAAAGAAAGAAAGAAAGAAAGAAAGAAAGAAAGAAAGAAAGAAAGAAAGAAAGGTGAACTCGAAGGAAGACAGAGCTGACAGGAGGAGTGCTGACCTTGAAGGGTCCGGCTGACCGTGTGAGGCCATGCTACTGACGCAGACAGAACAGGTGTATCGCGGGGAGCACAGAGACTAGTGCTGGGCGGCCAGGTTCCCGATTATTGAAAGGTAGGAATCGTAGGAATCGACTCCGGAACCCAATTACTTGCTTTCTAATGATGTGATTTCTTTCGGTGGTTACCTGGTTGGCTCTGAACATCTTCAGGATTTAGAATAACCTTGATTTCGGAACACTACGAAGCATCAACTTTTATTTATCAAAAATAAAGTCTAAAAGCAAAAGAAGATTTTAATGATTAAAGTAACTGGTAACCGTTGGTTTACGTAAAAAGGAACTTTTCTTCCGTAGCATTAGTCGTGGGAATCGGTTCCAGAATCGATTCTTCGCCCAGAGACCGTATAATCATTGGCCCGGCCTGATGTGTTTGTATTTTTCTTCGAAGGTCATGTAGAGTTGTTGGTGACGAGTCAAGACATCATATTTATAGCAAATTACTAGCAGCTGAATTCTCGACTCTGGTAAACACACAGAGGAAAATCGACCTTTTTTCCACGGATGTTTCATGATAACATCCTTGTTGTCGTATGAATTTCTACAGGTCTACACTACTTTATTAACACTCTGCAGGTGGTTGGAGGGTGCCACTCGCAGGTCCTTCTTCTTTTTCTTTGGTTTCTGTCTGTCTGTCTGTCTGTCTGTCTGTCTGTCTGTCTGTCTGTCTGTCTGTCTGTCTGTCTGTCTGTCTGTCTGTCTTATTCTCTTCCTGTATTAAATGACCGTTCGTGTGCAGGTGTGCTTCTTTTTACTAGAATAAATCAACACTGTAAGTTGTAAGAGGTGAGACGATACAACCTAACGTGCATTGCTGATATAACCGAAGCAAATGAACAATAAACAGCCTCATAACTGTTCAGATTGCCCAAATTTTAAAAAAGAATTCCTTTGAGATTCAAACCACGGTCATCCATATCATAGTCCATTGAGTTAACGGCGCACTTCCTGCAATCTCAATATAATGTGCACCGTTCCCTCCCCCCCCCCTTTCCCCCGGCATATAGAATTTACTGTCCATCAAAAAGCTTGAAGTAAGTCATTGCTGTACACAACAGTTCCAGCAGTTTAGCCTTCATGTTAATCAAAACGTACACATGCCCTTCCGGTCTGGATCGTTGTTGTCTTGGTTCCTTCTCAAGTTGTCTGAAGTCTGTAGGCCTACTAACATAACAGATCTAACGACAACCGTTGTTTCTGTTTCTCCGCCGATGCCTTCATTGTGAGAGTCTATTTATCCTTGAATATAGTGCATTCTTCTTCTTCTTCTTCTTCTTCTTCTTCTTCTTTTTTTTCTTCTTCTTCTTCTTCTTCTTCTTCTT
>NW_004797744.1:489499-490870 GCF_000002075.1 Aplysia californica
TTCTTCTTCTTCTTCTTCTTCTTCTTCTTCTTCTTCTTCTTCTTCTTCTTCTTCTTCTTCTTCTTCTTCTTCTTCTTCTTCTTCTTCTTCGCTGATGCGGTTCAAAAATAAGTCGGTTCAAGGAAGTCTAAAAATTACACTCTGTTATTGCAATAGCCTTTGCTGTTATAACATTCCCTGTCATATTTGGAACAATTTGTAGAAATACTTGTTTCATGATATACCAGGGACGCCTGTAATGTAGCAGTTAAGCATGAGTTGGATTCTCGTGTGAGAAACTCTTTTATCGAGTACCTCTGCAATGTCTCCTGGGACCTTGTATCCCTTACATGACCTAAATTGCGTCGATGGGGACCGTAACGCCTTTACCAATATTAAGGAGGATAAGGCAGAGAGCTATCGTTATGGTTAAAAAAAAGAATAACTCTCTGAAAATGTGTGTGTGTATGTGTCGGTGACACGGGGATCAGATGGGTGGTCACTGGGGTGTGTCCTTGAGCAAGACACGACAACCCCAGCTCATACTACAGGGCGCTGCACAGTGGCGACCGACAGTGGCATGGTTGTAAACTGTTCTGTATTTGTGTAATAGAGTGCATTTATGTATGTGCGCTTTTATAATTATGTATTTATGTATGTAAATGTATGTTTGCCATTGTAAACCAAAGTGCCCTTCCGGGACAAATAAAGTGTAATTAGTATTATTAAATAATGGGCTATTGTGGTTGATCTCGGGCAGACTAAAGCTGATGTTGTGGCACCTTTTGAGATATCATGCACAAATCAGTAAAAATATAAATTTGCACATTATATTTCACAGTGTGGATGCTGTTGCCCACCTTTTGTAAGTTTCCGATTATAAAGAAAAGAGAATTGTAATATGATCGGTATGAATTTAATATGGAAGTTATGACTGTGGTTAAAATAACGGTCTCTGGTTAAAAGTACAAAATGTACCTAAAAATAGCACAGCCTCAGTGAGTAAAGTGCTCGCTCGTTGTTCGTAACCTGGACTGACACCGATGATGATCACCAGGGACTGGTCAGTTTGCGCGTTGGTCCAGTCGTAGACGCTTAGATAAGAACGTATAGGTTCAGTCCCGATGGGAGATATTATTCCAGTGGTCTCTCGTCTGCCCTGGGACGTCCTGGTGGCGGCTCGGCCCGCCTCAGCCAGGGCTAATGACGTGTACTGTCAGCCGTCCACGCCTGATTATCTTCCCTTGACTGTAACGAGGGGAGGGAAAGAGGAAGGGTATAGGGTGGTGCTGGTGGGTTGTGTGGGGGGGGGGAAGGTGTGAGGGTTGTGGTGGTGTTTGTGGGGTGGAGGATAAGGGGGGAGGGTTGCGGATTCAAGGGGTAAGGGGAGAG
>NW_004797744.1:492954-495057 GCF_000002075.1 Aplysia californica
GGGGGGGTTGAGTGTGTTTGAAGAGGGTGTGATTGTGGGGGGAGGGGGGATTCTGGGGATGTGGGTGTCAAAAGAGCGTGTGTTTGGAGGCGGGGATGAGGGGGCGTCTTTTTCATGTGAGTATGGTTGGAGTGTTGTATTCTAAAGGGAGGTTGTTTATGTGAGTGTGTGTTATTATTTTAATATACATACGAACATAAACACACACATAAATGTGCATATGTATCACCCAATCACAATGTTATAGCCTTGCGCTACCCACTCATGCAGCCTACCAATTTAAAACTAAATAAAATCTGCATCGTCTGAAGCATTATTATTTTATCTGTGTCAAGGGACACACGAGATATGGTCACTCAAAACTGACCTTAAAAAACAGGCTTGGCAAAATTGTACGATATCAAAAAACATTACAGTTGTTTTCGAGCGTGTATTGAGGAGTAACAATATTGATACAAGGGATGTACATTGCATGTCCAATGAATGGAGAATTTTGTCTTTGCAATAAACAATATTTTGTTTTGCTAGTTTCTTATAAAACGGAAAACAGAGCAATCTCAAATACTACCCCAAAAAAATCCGAAAAAAAACTTAAACTTATTAATATCAAATGATTTGCATATTGTTATTTTGCTAAGGAGTCAAGTGTTTTGTGTACGGTACGAGCATTTTAGGCATCGGTTCTATTAAATTTTGGATATAATTATCTGTCATTTAATTTCAAATGCCACATACAGTTGCAAACAAAGGGTCTGAATTTGGAGCAAAATATATTTTCTTCAGCTACCGTTTCATGGGACTTCACATACCTGTAGGATTAATATTGGGGCTATTTACTGGTGACCACTCCAGCATTGATATGATTTGGGGATTTTTCAAGAATTGTCCAGTAGCATTGGTCATGTGAGAAACTGCTTTGCCGTGCATGGAGATGTCTACTTGAATGACACCATGACGAAAGAAAGAGTAAGAAATGACGTTCAAGTACTTGGGCGATGTAGTTCACTGAACCAAGCCATCCGGGGATTCACACGAGGGCGATTTTGTTTGTTCCACCCAAGTCCTACCAAACCCATGGCAATTTCGTGGCCTCTGTTCCTTACTGACAGATGATTAGTCTAAAATCTATCTTACACAGTCCATGTGCAAAAAAAAGAAAAAGGTTTCGTGCTCTACACGAAACCAGTAGCTGCTGAACAAAAACAATATCATACTAATGAGCACATGTAATCTACAGTCCAGGTTTTGCATGGTATTTGTGAGACTTCTCTGTTTTCTAATCTGTTTGTAAATATCATCAGAAGATGCTGTTCATTGCAGAGACCGTTAGTAATATTCTTTTTTTCATTTAGATATGCAATACATGTCCATGCCACCATTGTTAATGCACCTCAATACACACGCGAAAACACGTATACTATTACGTTTCTTTGACTTTGCCAAACCTGATTTTTAAAGAATTTATTTAGCTTTAAATTAGTAAGCTGCATGAGTGGGTAGTATTAGGTGATTTGGTGATGACATTTTCAAGTTTCTGTTGGACGCCACTGTATATGCGTGTGTGTGAGTGTATGTGTGTATGTGTGTGTGCGTGTGTGTTTGTGTGTGTGTGTGCGTGTGTGTTTGTGTGTGTGTGTGTGCTTGTGTGTGGGTGTGTGTGTATGTTTGTTTGTGCGCGTGTACGTGTGTCTATAGATAAAAATAAAAAATATGCTCAGCGAGAATAAAATTTAAATGTTCTCAGGGGACATGTTGACATTTCACTTCTACTATAAAAATCGGGGCATGGAGTTACAACTTAACAACAATGCCCTTTCTCAGACAAGTGGAAGTGTGGCGTCTTTTCCCTTGTGGATTGATTCAATTTACTGAAAGAGCTTGTGCTCACGTATGCTCTTGGAAGAAAGTATTGTTATGAATAAATTATGAGCTTTTGATGGTGTTTGTTTGAAAAATGAGTTGTTCTTATTGTTGTTGTTGTTGTTGTTGTGGAAGCGGTGTTTTGTGTATGTATGTATGTATGTATGTATGTATGTATGTATGTATGTATGTATGTATGTATGTATGTATGTATGTATGTATGTATGTATGTATGTATGTATG
>NW_004797744.1:495669-497470 GCF_000002075.1 Aplysia californica
CACACACACACACACACACACACACATACTCACACATACACACACATACACACACATACTCACACATACACACACATACCTGACATACATATGACATTCCCGAACACCTTGTAATGAACCTCTAGTAAAGAAGAATGCACCTTAAAGACTCTAATAAACTCTTGACATTTCTTGTAAAATCGCTTAATTTACGAAAACATTTTTCCTCTCTCTTGGTTATCTTGTACGTGCAGGACTTGAAAATATGGGTGAAGATCTCTTGAAATAAAATAATAGCATACGTCTTACCTTTTGATTTAAAAGATATTTCATCTCAAAGATTTCTTGACCTTTTCTCATTTTATCCCAAGTTGAAGCATGCGAGCAGTGCGGTTGAAGAGTTCAATCTCAGTTGTCTTAGTTTTGAGTCAAACGTGAAATATTCATCAACAAATTCTCAAAATCAAACTAGAGAGAAGAAAGTGTATCACACTGGGTGATATATTATTGTATCTCAGAACGTTACTTTTGGAATCCGAGCCATGGAAGTTGGTAGTTGGCGGATGTTCAAGTGTGGTTTGTCCCTTCTTTCCGTTCCTTTTATATCGTCGTTATCACTCCTCTTTGTGTTCTTTGTGTGGAACTATCGAGTAACACTTCTAATTATATGTCCCCTCTTTTTTTCTGTGTATGCTACTCTTTTGTGACACCTTTAATCCTCGGCACTGGTATGGCCTTTTTGTGTTGCAAGTGACGTAAAACTCTTGCTAAACTTAAACACCATGGACACCCGCACTGAAGCCTAACAAAATGCCAACTGAACTAATATGGAGAGTTTTCGAAGCGCGAGGAATCTTATGCAAGTGTATTATGGACTTGCAAATTTGGGAAATCTGTGATGCAACTTTGGCGAACAGACAGGATCGTATTTGCCTTCGGGAAAAGAGGAGAGTGCGTGCGTTGTGTTAAACAGGCCTGCTCTAGACAGACTGCTGACGTCATGAAATCTTAACAGACTCGTCAGCTTTTAAATATTCAGAGTTAATTTGAACACTGGGAGCGTCAGGTCACTATAGTATGTGTCTCTGTCTCTCACCCTCTCCTATCTATCTGTATGTCTGTCCCTCTGTTTGTCTGCATGATTGGCTGACTGTTTTAGATACTGGTTGTAGACAATATTTATTTATCACTATCTTGCACCTCCTATGAGAACATATTTTCTTTATGGACACAGATTTCAAAAGCGTATGTCCCAAAGTGGCTATTCATTTTCAATGTCGCAAGATTATTCGAAGTCATTGTCAAGATATTCAAAGATTTGCATTCGAAAAACTTGACATGAGAAACTCAAAATTTTTAACGTCAAACTTCTCACAACTAGGTACTGAGAAGATAGAACTTTGTAACTCTCAGGTATCGAAATGGCACTCAGGTATCGAAATGGCACTCATGTATCGAAATGGCACTCAGGTATCGAAATGGCACTCTGCGATTGTCAAATTTATTTCTTGCTCCAGAAAAAGCTGAAGAAAATGTCACTTCCGCTCCAAGGGGCTAGATCTACGCGGGCAGTCGGTCGATACTTGGGTGTGTTCGATTACCCTCTGGTAGTCTTTCATACCAACGGTGACTGTAAAAACTGAGAGAGAGAGAGAGAGAGAGAGAGAGAGAGAGAGAGAGAGAGAGAGAGAAAAGAGAGAAGAGAGAGAAGAGAGAGAGAGAGTGAGAGTTGTGAATATGTGTGTGGGTGAGAAAGACTTAGAGAAAAAAATGAAAGAAAAAGAAAGAGAGAAGGCCTAGAGACAATATAGAGAGAGAAAAG
>NW_004797744.1:499990-501385 GCF_000002075.1 Aplysia californica
AAGAAGAAGAAGAAGAAGAAGAAGAAGAAGAAGAAGAAGAAGAAGAAGAAGAATCATAGCCGCATTATATTAAGCCTGATGATAATAGTAACAACATTCTGTTGCAGCAGCAGCAGCATTGTCATCATTATTATCATTAAAATGATCAGTGGACTGAATGTAAATGAAGAATACGGGGATATAAAAATAACAATGGTCACAATTTTCATAGTCTGCCTTTGTCTGTTTCGATTTGCTGTTACGATTGGTCCAATTTGTCCGTGACTACCATTTTCATCAGATAATACAATGGCTGTAGTCCTGTACTAGTGACATATTATACATGTAATATGCTGTAAGTAGAACAAATAACAGGTGCCCATATAACCACGTAAAAGGAAGGTGATTGACCTCAATAATTTTTCCCTAACCAACGTTGAAGTCCCCTAAAGGTCTTCAAATAATGAACACATCCGTCGAAATAGATCAATTCATTTAGGAGATGGTCTACTTTGAAAATGACTGTCAGGGCAAACAAGGGCTGAGTGGACTACAGCGTCCTTTATGAAAAATATTGAGATACTTTAGAATTATTTTTTTTTGCTTTTGTTTTTGACAACTAGAAGCCAAACAAAATCCAAGAAGGTCGTCTGTTGTCTTGTCGAGGAGAATGGTGGATATCTTACACAGGGGGTCTTCTTGGACAGTGCACTGCCATTATGATAATGATATATTTTTAAAAAAACAAGATGATTATTTTTGCAAAGATAGTATTGTCTTGGACAGATGGTTGTTCGATTATATATTGTCAGAGACCTAAGTAACTATGAATATCTGCACAAGACAAACGTTTTAAAAAAGGCGGAAAAAAATGCTTAGTGATCATAGCCACCCACTGACATCGAAATTTCATCTATCGACCACGCAGTAAAAGATACATTTCCAAAAAAAGCAAGAACAGACAGATATAGAAATTCATTCGTACCAACTGCAGTGAGGTTAGTGAACACACAGTGCTACAAATGAAACTGAGTGAGAGAGAGAGAGAGAGAGAGAGAGAGAGAGAGAGAGAGAGAGAGAGAGAGAAGAATGTTTTACGGAGCGGGTTGTTCCAGCACGTGAGACATGTATTTACTAATGTCCTGTCTGGTCGTGCGTATGCGTGAGTGTACCTCACCTTTGTAACGTCTACTGCCGTTGTTAACGACCACGACAAATTTGTCCCTGCGAGAAGAATAAAGATTGTCATTGTCATATACAACACAGACGTACACAGACGTCCGTCCCAGCTCCTCCCTACCTACACAAGGAATACATATTATTTCGCCTGTCTAATATAAACACGTTGATTGGTGGAGGTCACTAAAAGGTTCTGCTTCTTCCATCAATCTGCCTCACCTCTCCCTCCCCCCCTCA
>NW_004797744.1:506188-508238 GCF_000002075.1 Aplysia californica
CCCCCCTCTCCCCCTCACAGAAAACTGCACGTGGGCGGTCTGGTGCTGATCGCCGTGGTGCTCGTGGCCCTCAACTCCCAGCACTTTGTGACCAGCGCCATGGTGGTGTCTGGGGACGACTTCCAGTGCGACTCCAGTGAGGACTACACCGACTTCCTCAAGGTCAGCGCGTTTGTCTGTCTGTCTGTCTGTCTGCCTGTCTGTCTGTTTGTCTCTCTCTCTCCATTTGTCTGTCTGTCTGTCGGTCTGTCTGTCTGTCTGTCTGTCTGTCTGTCTGTCTGTCTGTCTATCTGTCTGTCTATCTGTCTGTCTATCTGTCTGTCTGTCTGTCTGTCTGTCTGTCTGTCTGTCTGTCTGTCTGTCTGTCTGTTTGTCTCTCCATCTGTCTGTCTGTCTGTCTGTCTGTCTGTTTCTTTTTTTTAATTTATTTCTTTCTTTCTGTTTATCTGGTTGGTTGTGCACTAGACTGTATGCTTAGCAGGAGGTTGAAGTTGTTTCAGGATGCTATCAGGTCTGCAGGAGTAATAGTATATGTATGTATTGTAAAGCGCATAGAACTAGCCTTCTACCTTTATTCCTTCCTTCATGGTTAGGTAAAAAAAACTTTTGGTATGCCCCTCGTATGCATCCCGAGAAGCCGAGGATATATCTGAGCGTTCTTGTGTCTGTTTGGGGTAATAATATAGACTATAAAGCGCAGAGAGTTTGCTTTTGAGGGGGTTACGTTACGAAGGCTAAATGCTTTTTACTATTAAGATACTCGATGAAAACATACTGCCCCAAGCGGGAGTCCAACTGTTGGTGTAACAGCGAAGTGTTTCAACAGTATGGTATTCCATTTGCGCCCTAGCAAATGATCTTACGCACTTTACACGAATTTTCCACTTGGCTCGTTCCTTTCGGGGATAAACGTTAAACTCGGAGGTGCAGCGTCTTAAATAACCTAACAGCGTTGATAGCGACGTTAAACGTATACCATTTCACCATTTCATTTTCAGATGATCTTACAGCAGTATGCATGATAAAACTTGGTGTGGGCGGTAGACATAGAGGGAATAGATTGTCCGGGTACTTCTCCCCTCCCTTCAGAACTTGACATCCTTGAAATCCCTCAAAGGACAGACAGGGTCAATACTTTCGGAATCAAAGAAGGTCCTTGCTGTACATCCCAGACGCTTTCGAAAGTCCTGAATCTCGGGACTTATTGATAACTGAATCTCGTGACAATTGATAACAGCCCTCGGAGTGCGTTCTTTGAACGTATCAGGCAATTTTGAACCCCCTCCTCAAAACGTTTCCGCTCTTTCTTTTTCTTTATTAAACAAAAAGAAAGAAGTTGAAGTCCAGAAACTACTAGAGTCTGTGGTGTGATAGTAAGGCGCTTCGACGTCGCACGCAGAAAAACACATTCGATTCCTGTGTTGGGACAATGTGTATCGAGTATCTCGGTCTTTCTGCTGAGACGTTGTATACCTCTCATCCCGGGTTGGCCCTGACAGACAGTGTCGAGGCCAACTTCTTGAATGGTCTAAATTGTGTCAATGAGGGCTTTAAAAACATCAACATTTTAAAGAGCATCTCGGATGGAAGTTTGAAGTCCTAGAACTCATGTCAAAAGAAAAATCCCTCCATGTGCTTAAGTGCGTTGAACGTGTCTGACATCTTTGAGCTCTCTCTTGAAAACGCTTCCCTTAACCTTTTTCTTTAAATAAAAAAGAAAAAAAAGAAAGAAGAAAAAAGAAAGAAAGAAGAAAGAAAGGAAAGAGAAAACGAAGTTCAGAAACCTCTCGAGGTTATATTCAGATTCCTACCCCTAAATCAGGTCTCTACAAAATTGTTGAGGGAAGGTGTCGGTGGGTAGTTGTAGCGATGTAAGGTCTCAGTGTTGCAGACTCTTTAAACTTGAGAATCAACAGCTATCGGTCGTTATTGATTGTTGTAGACTTTTGTGTTGGGACTGATGGAAGGGGTGGGGAGGAAGAGGCAGGGAGGATGGGGCAGGGAGGATGGGGCAGGGAGGATGGGGCAGGGAGGATGGGGCAGGGAGGAG
>NW_004797744.1:508357-509411 GCF_000002075.1 Aplysia californica
GGAGGAGAGGTACGGTTGAATGGAAAGGAAGGGGGAGTGATGTAGAGGGTGGGTAGGAAGGAGAGAATGTAGAGGATGGGGTAGGGAGGAGAGAATGTAGAGGGGGGCAGGGAGGAGAGGTACAGTTGAGTGGGTGAGGAGGAACTAGTTTGAAGGATAGGGTCGGGAGGAGAGGATGTAGAGGAGAGGGTAGGGAGGAAATGATGTAGAGGAGGGGGTAGGGAGGAGAGGGTGTAGAGGATGGGGCAGGAAGAAGAGGTACAGTTGAGTGGGAAGGAAGGGGGGAGGGATGTAGAGGAGGGGGTAGGGAGAAGAGGTACGGTTGCATTGGTGGGAAGGAAGGGAGTGTAGAGGAAGGGGTAGGGAGGAGAGAATGTAGAAGGGGGCAGGGAGGAGAGATGTAGAGGAGAGGGTAGGGAGGAAATGATGTAGAGGAAGGGGTAGGGAGGAGAGAATGTAGAAGGGGGGGGGGGCAGAGAGGAGAGGTACAGTTGAGTGGGAAGGAAGGGGGGAGGGATGTAAAGGAGGGGGCAGGGAGAAGAGGTACGGTTGAGTGGGTGAGGAGGAACTAGTTTGAAGGAAAGGGTCGGGAGGAGAGGATGTAGAGAAGGGGGTAGGGAGGAGAGGATTAGAGGAGGGGGTCGGAAGGAGAGGATGAGAGGGGGGCAGGGAGAAGAGTAGGAAGGGGTAGGGAGGAGAGAATGTAGAGGGGGGGGCAGGGAGGAGAGAATGTAGAGGAGGGGGTAGGGAGGAGAGAATGTAAAGGAGGGGGTAGGGAGGAGAGGTACGGTTGAGTGGGTGGGAAGGAAGGGGGTGTAGAGGAAGGGGTCGGGAGGAGAGGATGTAGAGGAGGGGGTAGTGAGGAGAGGATGTAGAGGAGGGGGTAGGGAGAAGGGAGTGAATAAACTTTTTGAAGTTTCGCCCTAGGGATGGTTTCCAAAAAGTCTCAGTATGTGTTGACTTGCTTCACTTGCCAATGGCTGAAACTTAAAAACAATGATAAAACAAAAATAAAAATGGTATAACTAACAATAATAATAGTAATAAAAAACAA
>NW_004797744.1:511249-513614 GCF_000002075.1 Aplysia californica
CCCCCTTACTGTTATCTTTCATCCACACCCCTGATCTTAGGGTAGGTACGATCTAACACCTTAAAGATCCCTTGGAGGTCCTAAAGTCGGTTAGAGCAAGCTTCGGCCGCCACATTAATTCCTCCGTCATCTCATGTTAACTACGGAGTGCCTGACGGCAGTAGAGTTAAAATTCCTACCAAACTAAAAATGCTTAATAAGTGTGCCTCGTGCGCTCGTAGGATCTTAGGCAGTTGCGAGTGCCCTAAAACACGTACCAAAACAACTCCTAATAGCTACACCACACACGCTGCTCTTCCGATTTTGAAGATTGGCAAGGCTGTTACCGTGGTTTTATGCACCCCGCATAATTTTGCAAAATTTGATCATTTTTGGAATAGTTTCTGATTATTTCCCTTTATCATTCTTTGTTAAAATTAACAGAATCACATAATTTCACATATTTGGGCTCAGTTTGCATAATTTCATAATTTTTCTTGCATAAAACGACGGGGAAAGGTAAGGGTTATCTGGAAATGGCATTATGTGTAAGCTTCTATAAGGGTTATCTGGAAATGGCTTTATGTGTAAGCTTCAATAAGGGTTATCTGGAAATGACATTTTCACCTGGGTGGCCTTGTCGATGCTGAAAAGCGTGGTGGAGGATCAGCAATAACGGTCAGAGAAGAATTCGATACGCCATTCTTTAGTCGTTGACCATCGTGTAAGCTCGTGTTTCCCAGACGGACTAGTGGACATTCCTCTATGCCCAGACAATAAGTAACGTTACCTTAGCACACAGGGAGGTCTCTCTCACGCTAATAACAATGACCTGATCATTGTCTCTCCAGCGAGCTCCCTTCCTGTCTATCTCGATCTATTTCGCTCTGTCTCTGTCTCTTTCTCTATTTCTCTCTGTCTCTGTCTCTGTCTCTTTTCTCTCTCTCTCTCTCTCTCTCTCTCTCTCTCTCTCTCTCTCTCTCCCTCTCTCTCTCCCTCTCTCTCTGCCACTGTCTCTGTCTCTCTGTATCTGTTTCTGTCTCTGTCTCTGTCTCTGCCTCTGTCTCTGCCTCTGCCTCTGCCTCTGTCTCTGTTTCTGTGCAGTAAATGGGAGACATGGATGAGCTGCTGACGTAAAGGATCTAGCCCTATTTTAAAACAGTTATATTTATGTGTTTTACGCTTCGATCCACGCAATATAGTTCATAATAATATTAGAAGGCGGACTAAGTTTATCCTGCCTGCTAGAGCCAACTAAGACTGAGTAGGTTAGAACCTTTCAGTGGACAGACGGAGACACTCGACAAAACCATAGCCACATGGGAATTGAACTCGTGTCTTATGCGTGTCACTGCGAGGTAGGTTATCAATCGCTACACCACAGACACTAACGCGCCTTTCCCTTTAACGTTTTTTTTCTTTCCCTCTTCACTGCTGAAGAAAACACTTGGCTACCATAGAATGCCAAAGTTTTATCTGTTCTGCACTTAGTTTGAAAACATTAATCGTCAAAAATTTGGAGTTTCAGAATACGTCCAGCTTTTTTTTTAATGCGTTTTTTTTAAATATCTTGTTAACGACTCCGAATAATCTTACAATTGTGATAGAACAGACAGAACTTGGTTTATAACCTCATGGTCTTAGTTAGAGCTGGGCGAAGAGTCGAGTCCGGAACCGATCCCCACGATTAATGCTACGGAAGAAAAGTTCCGACTCGTTTTTACGAAAACCAACTGTTACCAGAATCTTTTCTTTTAAGAATATCTTTTTGAAAAATGAAAGTTGATGCTTCGTAGTGTCCCAAAATCAAGGTTATCCTAAATCATGTTGTTTGGAGCCAATCAAGTAACCACCGGAAGAAATCACATCATTAGAAAGTAAGTAATTGGGTTCGGAGTCGATTCCTACGATTCCTTGCTTTCAATAATCGGGAACCTAGCCGCCCAGCACTAGTCTTAGTAACTCAAAACCACCATAAATGTCAGATAGAACTTGTAATTCTAATGTGCCGACTTATCAACAAAACTAACAAACATCTGCGATGATGGGGGAAGGGGTGGAAAGGGAGGGGGGGAGGGGCATATATTATTCTCAGTTTCTAAAGAGCAGGAGTCAGTTATCACGATTTATTGGCTCTTCCTAATGGGTTTGTTTTGTTTGAGTAAAGAGAAACTCATCAACACAATACTGATCTTTGAAAGCTGAGAAAAAGTAAGACAGACAGACAGGCATAAACAGAGGGTAAAGTAAAAAAGTACAAGTAGGCTTTACCAGTGATAAGCACACCGACACCTTAATGGTCATTTTAAGCTGGGGGGGAAGTAAGACAGACAAACATAAACAACAGAGGGAAAGTGAAGAAGTAGGGCTTACCAGTAGCCCCCCC
>NW_004797744.1:515023-516450 GCF_000002075.1 Aplysia californica
CTCCCTCTCCCTTTCTCTCTCTCTCTTTCTCTCTCAGGTTCTCTCTCTCTCTCGCTTTCTCTCTCTCCCCCCTCTCACTCTCTCTCTCTCTCTCTCTCTCTCTCTCTCTCTATTTATCTCTCTCTCCCTCTCTCTATCTCCCCATCTTCAAAATCACTCGCCTCACGTCCAGCGACTGTGTAATTCAATCAAATCAAGTGATCAATCTTCACTGAAAAGTGCGACCATGCGTGGTAAAAACCCATCCATACCTTAATTACTCGTAACAAATTGATTTTATCCTAAGCTAGGACAGTACCCCAAGTACATCTGCTTGATTAAATAGATTGTTGACTAAATGACCTTTCTCCAATGTTTCCTCGTTCTTCTTCATCTCGTTCCTCGTTCTTTCTCTGCAACATGTATTGAGCCTTTTGTTTGCAAGCTGTTAAAATACGCTGAGCTAAGAATACGAGTTGTTGTTTTTAGGAGAGATGAAAAATTGTTCTCATTCGTTTAACTATTGTACATGCATTATGTATTTTATTTCTTGCTTTGTTTTGTTTTTGTTGTTGTTGTTTTTTTGCTAGCATATAGAATTTGACTTTTCGTCAAAATATTTCTTGGGCATATCTTGCAACCGATACAACAGATTAAGAAACTTCAAATTTTTTAAACAATTTTTCCCAAGTTTTGCGCTTGGTACTTTTTAACATCTAGATCTAGCTGACGTTATTCTTCTTTCCAATTCTGTAGCAAGCAGGAACTCTGTACTGCTTTAATGTTAATTATTGCTTTAGATAAGCCATTTTGCCACAAAAAAGAGCTACAGCTGACTTTCAGCCACACCCCTGATCCTGTGGTAAGTAAGATCGAACCCCTAGCCTTCTCAGAGAGGGGGGAAAAAATCTCGGAGGTCTCGGGTGCAGGTTGTGCATGTTAAGGATCCCTTGGTGGTCCAAAATTGACAAGGGCAGGCTTCAGCCGCCACCCGGGAAAAACATTTTTTAAAATTACTATCAACTAAAAATGTTTTATATGTCCCGGACGCTCATGACCTCACGCAGTTGCGAGCGCCGTAAAACACTTGTCAAAAAAAAAAGAAAGAAAAAGGCTGTAATTTATTGTTGTCACAAAAGGGCAATTCTTTAAAAAGCTTCCACCCAGCTTTGTCCATAACGTTTTGAGGACCACCTTTCTGGCCGAAGGACAAAACATGAAGATACTCTTTTTTCTGGGCACTGTTATACAGAAGCTTAACTTCGTTATTAAAGACGAGTTGTTGATTTTTTTTTTTAACTTGTCATCTTTATCTGAAGCGTGAATTCAACATCACACATGAAAAGAAATTATAAAGAAATGTGCAATGTGCAAATTCGTGTTTCTAATTTGCTAAAACTCATTCACTCTCCCCCTCTCTCTCTCTCTCTCTCTCTCTCTCTCTCTCT
>NW_004797744.1:517396-524924 GCF_000002075.1 Aplysia californica
ACACACACACACACACACACACACACACACACACACACACACACACACACACACACACACATCGTAATATGTTAACACGTGCTTGTACATCTGTATACCTGCATATCCGTCTGTCTCCCTGTGCAAAAAATATTCACAAGAACCTTTACAGCCATCCACACATCTCTGTTAGCGCGTATGCCAGACAACAAATATCTCGTTCTATCATTCATATGTGAGGCAGCGTGGTGGAATCAGGCACTCGTCAATTTTTGGGCATGTGGAGTTATTTGTGTCACCTTAAAGCCTGTTCATTTGTCTCTCTTTCAGTGAAAAAAGTACCCATGTATCTTTAATAGAAGTCGAAATATTTCTCATTGAAGTAAGTAGGGTAACCTGATTTCAGAGGAAAAATAAGGAAGAAAATGACCGCCAAAGCTTGATATCTTTGAATGCGTGAGAGTCCTTGCAAACTGAAAATGTACAATTTTTTTTTGGTACCCTTTAATCAACTTTTTCGGGATAATTTACTCGGAAATGTGTTTTTAAATGAACCATAAGAGCTTAAAAACAAAAATTAGATAAAAATTGCCAAACGGGCAGAAAAATGTCAATAGCTTTGGTTTCATTATTTTGACGAGAGCCTGATTCCACCACGCTGCCTCACATATTATCATTGCTTGCCAACCCACATGTGGGCAATTTGATACTTTCGTTGGGCGGTTGGTGGAAAGGGGGGGGGGATAACCCAGGAAGTGACTGGTGTTATTTATTGCTCCGCTTTATAACGTGTTTGTGTGGCAATAAAAACATTTAGCCTTTTTCAAATGGCGAAAGTAGACGCTGGCTGCCAAGAGTTTGACAAGCACTGTTTATATCAAGGTGCCATTATTGATGAGGTTCTAACGTATTGACCAAAACAGTGAGGCCATTCATCTACGCATCATACTTTACTTATACAACTGACTTATACCATAACTGAAGTACAAGTAATTTGATGAAAGATCGTTTTTCATTAGCTGACCTCAACACCCCCCTCCCCCTACAAAAAAGACATACAAATACGCTCACCACGCATACACGCAAAAATTAAAAGAAATATGGTGATCAATGTTGATTCTTATTAAACCCAAAATTAAAAACACATCTTCATAAATCATGAATGCTGTCATTTCTTTCTCACTTCAGCGAATGTATTGTTTTATTGTGTCCGTGTATTGTCTATTTTAAATGACTGTACAGCGCTCAGAGCTCATTACTTAACGGGAAAGAGCGCTCGATAAAAACCATTTCTTCTTCTTCTTCTTCTTCATCTTCTTCTTCTTCTTCTTCTTCTTCTTCTTCTTCTTCTTCTTCTTCTTCTTCCTCCTCCTTCTTCTTCTTCTTCTTCTTCTTCTTCTTCTTCTTCTTCTTCTTCTTCTTCCTCCTCCTTCTTCTTCTTCTTCCTCCTCCTCTTCCTCTTCCATTTCTTCTTCCTCCTCCTTCTTCTTCTTCTTCCTCCTCCTCTTCCTCTTCCATTTCTTCTTCTTTTTCTTCTTCTATTATTATTAACATCACTATCAATATCATGAATGTTGTTGTTGTTATTATTTTTGTTATTTCCCCTGCAATTAGTACCACTATTGCTATCATTGTTGTTAGTTCTATTAATATAAGTATCATTATTATTAGTTATCACCATCATAATTTTTATTTTTTAAAATTTTTATTATTATTATTATTATTATTATTATTATTATTATTATTATTATTATTATTATTATCATTATTATTATTATTATTATTATTATTATTATTATTATTATTATTATTATTATTATTACAGCGGGAACTAACTAACCACAAGGTGAACCACGTGGAGGAGAACATCAGACAACAGCGACAGATCACGATTATGCTGGTGGTGATCTGCATCGCCTTCGTGCTGCTCATCACTCCCAACGCGCTGTTCTACGCTGTCAAGCTGTACTGGAGCTACGAGCCCAACACGCTGGAGCACGCCAAGTTCCTCTTCACCAATCAGCTCATCTTCGTGCTGTCAGACTCGACCCACGCCGTCAACTTCTACCTCTACTTCTTCAGCACCCGCCGGTTCAGGAAGCGATGTCTGGAGACTGTGTTCTTCTGCTGCCTGCAGCACCACAGGAGGTCGCGCCGGTTTCGCGCCTCGAGTATCTCCGGCATGTCCAAGACCTACCGTCTGAGCATGACCGATGTGACGTCAGCCCCGGCCCAGCATCAGGCTCTGCAGCTGACGCATCTGTCGTCTTCTTCTTCCTCGTCGTCTTGTAACAACCAACACCTTCTGCTGCACAACGGCGAGGGGCGCCACTCCGGGAAGTTCAGAGGTCACAGGGATGGCAGTTTCTGACAACCAACCTACCCTAGGTACAGACAGGTGTAGGAGGCTCGCTGCTCGTCGTACATGGCCTCGGGTTTGAACCTTAGGGTGTCAATTTAAGATGGCCAAACAACCTTCTCTGGCCGGACACAACAACGCTATTAGACAGATACTACGTCTTGTATTTGGATTAAACAATTTCCGTGAAACAGCGATAGAGGGACATCGCTATTCGTCGTATGTGGCCTCGGGTTTGAACCTTAGGGTCAATTTAAGATGGACACAACAACAGTATCTGACCGATACAATGTCTTGTTTTTGGTTTGAACAGCGATCCGAAAACGTGTTGTTGTTGTTGTTGTTGTTGTTGTTGTTCAATTCGTTCGCTCTGCTGAGATCATAACCTGTGGCTGTGGTGTTGTGATTGGGCACTTTATCTTTCCACTTTGAAGGCGTGAGTTTGATTCCCGAGTGTTGAAACTCTTTGACTATCTCCGTCTGTTTACTGAGTTGTTGTGTATCTCACTTAGCCCATGCTGGCCCTGACAGACAGGACTGAAGCAGCCCGCTTCTTGAATTAGTAATGTGTTGATAAGGGCGGACCACGTTTACATAAATACGTTCTCTCAAAGAGGGACTGGATGGCAGAAAAAGAATGCAGTCTAAGGAGCACGTTTTGTTACTAAACAAAGAACACAGTATCGATATTTTACCTGAACTCACTGCAACCGGCACTCTGTTCAATACAATGACGGAGTCAGCTTCATGTGCGATCGTCACACGACATTACATTTTGACTAAAGACGGAACAGTGAGCATCGCTATGGACTGGCTCTGTCTGCTGGGGTAGACTGTTATTTTATGTTTGGCTGAACGAAACGCCTCCCAGAACATTCTCCCATACATACACAATTACATCGACCATGTATCCTCTAGGGTGTATTATTATGCTTATATTGTAGTTTATGTGGTTAAGGACAGCTTGCACAGATTTAATCAAGTAACTTGTGTTTAAATCTGTGACAATCGTCCCTGTTGTTTCAGTTATGATGATTAGCATTTGTGACCAGTCCAGCCTAATTACAGGCATGGTGTTGGGGGAATTTCGACTTACACATCTGTTTAGACTTGTTTTGATGTTGCTTTAAGTTAGAAAATAGAAATGCGACAAACGTTAATGATTTGGGCTTCAATCCTAGATCCTATCTCTTTAGTGATGTGGGCCTAGCGACTTAAGTGAGGTAAAAAAAAACTCTTTTACTTATTCCCTTCTGTGATTAACATCGCTGTGATGAGATTTTCTTTGTATTTCTGTGACGTATGCTCGAATCCTGAAAGCTAAAGTTATTTAACAAAATACAGGGTGTCTCAAATGTCGCCGGACTGCCTTGCTGTGTGTTGGTTTACATAAAGACTCCCGTTGTGTAGTTCTTAAAACAAACACATTTGAGCTTTTGAGTTGTTGCGAATATTTACTTGTCTTAACTTTGTCTGTTCGCGTTTGTGATTTGAAGTGGGTAGCAATCTTTATCATCACAAGGTATAGTGTGCTAGATCTGAAACAGTTTTCGGGGATCATTATTCTTCATTCATTTCTCCGCTCTGATGCTGTCTAAAAATACCACATTATCTTATAAAACCAAGATAGAGCGATGCAGTCCAGTGATTTTGAGACACCTTCGTTTTGTACTTCATTTTCTGATTTTTTAAATTTTTTTTATGTTTTGCATTTTTGTCACTGCGTTTCGATATTTAATGTTAGTATTGTTGTGTCTGTGGCGTGTGATTCGTCGTTTGTGTTTCCTTTATTTTGTTTTGTTTCTTACTCTTTCTTTTTTGGAGTGGGGTAAGGTGCTTTGTTTTGCTGTTTCTTTTTCTCTTTTTATTTGGGGGAAGGGCGGGTGGGGTTGTTTTGTTTTACTGGGGGATGGGTTGTTTTTGTTTTTTTTAATAGGTGCGTATTTTGGGTGCCGGTCTTGTATTTGTTGCTAGTCAGGTTGCTTGTGGTGATGGTAATATTGTTCCCACTTCTGGTGCTAGGCCTGGAGGTGTTTGCTGCTTCTTTTCTGCTGTTACGTTTGCCCAAGATTTGAGGAATCGACAGTACTTTCTTGGGCTTGGAATTTCTCATGGATGCCATCAGGTACTTGTAACGTATTCTTTGGGTATTAGAAACTTTGTGATATTTCAGAACAGTGATGATGCTGGACTTCAGAGCGCATGACCCTTGTTTGAATTCCAAATATGGGGTTCTGAACCTGGATTGTTTTAAGGGGTTTTACGGCTCTCCATCCATTTGGCTCGATCCTATCGGGGATGGACGTTAAATTTGGAGGCCCTGCCTAAAAAAAAAAATTAGTGTTGAAAGAGGCGTCACACCTACACAATATACAATGTCCATCAGTGAGACACGGCGGTTCGAGAGCTACTTAAGACAGTCAGTCGAGAGATGTGAAAGATACCGAGGGCAATCAAGTATTATATCATTAAACGCCTGGCACCATTCATTTTCATATCCGTAAAAGTAGCCTGTATGAGTGTCATCAAATCCCTTACTCTTTCTCTCGCTCTCTCTCTCTCTCTCTCTCTCTCTCTCTCTCTCTCTCTCTCTCTCTCTCTCTCTCTCTCTCTCTCTCTCTCTCACACACACACACACACACACACACACACACACACACACACATACACACACATACACACTCACACGCAGAGGGCAATCAAGGATTATATCATTAATCATCTGGCACCATCCACCTTCATATCGGTAAGATAAGCCTGAATGGGCGTCATCAAGTATCTCTCTCTCTCTCTCTCTCTCTCTCTCTCTCTCTCTCTCTCTCTCTCTCTCTCTCTCTCTCTCTCTCTCTCTCTTGTGTAATCATTTATTTATTCCTAGATTATTACAACTACTTATTTCGCCATCTATGAGACCTCCGCCAGCCATAAACAGATTTGTTTCTCTCCGATTCAGTATTGTGAGCTCGTAATGTCTCATCGCCAATCGTTCTTGAAATGAATGACAATCAGGATGAAGAGTAATAGCTGTTGTTCTTGGCAATAGGTGCCCGCGATTCTCTCGCTAAACAGAGTCCGCTGATTTAATTATGGCCGTATGTCATTGACGATGTCTCTTTGTTTTCTGTCAACGACTTGGCTCTCAATTACACCAAGCTTGTTGTGTTGAGGCGGGCCCCTTTATTACGAGCATGAAACACAGACTCAGATGAGATATGTCTTTTTCTTTCCCTGAATATCAGAGAAAGGATTGGAAAGTCGGTGTGAAGTTATTAGTGACTGGTTCTCGAAAATGATGAAGAAACGGTATGGGTTGAGATATGTTTACACTCTTATAGATGATAATAGCTATATGTTTCGAATATGAAAACATTTCCAAGTGATATACGATGATGATAATTCGTAATAACGACGTCATAATGATCAGAATAGCATCTTGGTTTCCAAAAATGGCTTTACATTCATGGCAGAAATAGGCAATGACTATAAACAATTTTGGCATGCACAATACATCTATTCCCGTTATAATTTTGTTTGAGTTTGAGTAAAGAGAAGTACATCTGCACAATAATGGTCATATAGAAAGACAGATATTCAGACACAATAGAGGGAAAGAAAAGTGACTCTCTCCAACCATCTGCATAATAATATATTTCCAAAATGGTTCTATATTTTGTTACCTTAGAATTACAAAATTCTATCTGCTCAGTTCATACGTTTTGAGAAATTTGACGTAAAAGAGTTTGAGTTCCACTGCAAGCTTACTTATTCAAATGCATTTCTTTGAATTGAATATCTTGATAACGACCTTACGATTTTGATAGAACAGTTAGAACATTTTGTTTCTGACCTCGTGGCCTTAATAACTCACAACAGCCAAAAGTCTCTCTCAGAACTTTGTAATTCAGAAGTAGCGATTTGATGACACCTAGTTTTGTCTGATGTCTTCAAAAGTCTGTTATCAGCCTGCTCAAAGGGAGTTGGGTGAGCAGAAATTTACTTAACTTTCTAAACTTTTACTGCGTCTCTGCACAGCCAGCTACTAACCCAGCTTAGAGAATCGTGTCCCTTTAACAGATCGTCCCCACTCTTTGTGTCTGTAAATTGTAGCACGGAAGTTATTTTATTTTTCCTTATTTGAAGCTGTTATAAGAAACTTGCTAGTGTCGCTATCTCAGGATTACAAAGTTTTATCTGATGTTTTCGGCCGTTTTGAGTAACTAAAACCAGGAGCATGAGGTCAGAAACCCAAGAATGTTCTATCTGCTCTATTAAAAACTTAAGATTATTCGGAGTTTTACCAAGACATCCGAAGAATCGCTTTTGGAAAGGCTTGACATAATTTAAACTCAAAACTTTTACCCGTCAGATTTTTCAAAACTAGGTACTGAGCAGATAGAACTTGGTAACTCTAGGGTGACGATGTGCTGTTTAGGTACATCTAAACGTCTGTTGTTGGAGTGACATAGTTATTATTTATTAATAATTGTGAATCTTTCTGATGGCGTGTCTTTGTTCCCAAAAATGTCACTATACTGTTTTATTATATATAATTACATGTATACGAACATATCTGGACGTTAAATTCGTCTTGTCTTATTCGCCGGTGCATGTGACGCATTGCGTTACAAATGAGCTATTTTCAGTAATGTTGATACAATTAAAGATGTCTATCTTATGTGTTCTTCAGCTCATTTTGTTCAATTTGTGTAATATTGTACTCAAGTTTTAGAAAAATTATTTTAATAACAATTTATTGTATCGGTATACAAGATGAATATATTGTAACCTTAATCTGATCAGCATGGAACAAATAGGACGGCACCAGTTAGGGCTTACAATAGTTTCCTATAGGGATAGTTCGCTCACTCTAAACATAGCAGCTCTGCCATGTCAGTTGTTACTCTTTTGCACTGTGATGCAGTTAACCTTGGTATATCCGTGATTCCCAAGATGACACTTTTGAACGTGAGCATCATCATCATCATCATCATCATCATCATCATCATCATCACCATCATCATCATCATCATCATCATCATTATCATTGTAGATAGCAGGTAATAAAAAAGGGTTTGAGACTTATCATCATCATCATCATCATCAATATAATATGTGAAATAATAATAGGTCTCCTTCATAGAAAGCCTAGGAGCTAAAAATAAACCTGTTATCATGAACTATTACAATCCT
>NW_004797744.1:525292-527902 GCF_000002075.1 Aplysia californica
TTTGTATGCGTATGTGTCACGGATTTGTGTTTGAGTGTGTGTGTGTGTGTGTGTGTGTGTGTGTGTGTGTGTGTGTGTGTGTGTGTGTGTGTGTGTGTGTGTATGTGTGTGCCGCGTGCGTGCTGGTTCGTGAGAGTCAAACTCAAAGGTGGGACGAGATGGAGGTACAGAGGAAGGGTGGGCAAAATTACAGAAACTGGAAAATCTCCCTCGTTTTCTCACCAGAAAGAACAATATCGTTACCATCAGCGGCTAATCTTGCGGGGAAAAAGCAATTGAGAAACTTCTCGTGTCTGAGACACTGAGAGGCAGAGAGGATGAGAGAGAGAGGGGGATGGGGGGGGAGGGGGATAGATAGAAAGACAGATAGAGAGAGAAAGAAAGACAGAGAGAGGGGGAGAGAGAGGGAGAGAGGGGAAAAGAGAGGGAGAGAGAGAGAGAGATTGACAGAGAGACAGAGCGACAGACAGAGAGAGACGGACAGACAGATAGACACACACGGAGAGACACAGAGAGATAGGCACAGAGAGAGACCCACACACACACACACACACACACACACACACACACACAGAGGGGGAGGGAGAGAGAGGGGGAGGGAGGGAGAGAGAGAACGAGTGAAAAAAGACAGATACGGACAGAGAAACAAAGAAACAGTCAGAGAAACAGAGAGAGAGAGAGTTGGGGGGGGGGAGAGAAGGGGTGTACTTGTACATAATAATACCCATTTCATATAGATGGATGGATGGATGGATGGGTGAATGGATGTATGGATGGATGGATGGATGGATGGATTAATGGATGGATGGATGGATGGATGGATGGATGGATGGATGGATGGGTGGATGGATGGATGGATTTATAGATTCGTGGATTCATAGATGGATTTTGTTCGCATATGGATATCTTTTCTCGTCTGATATATGTGCCTAAATGCTAGGTTTGTGAGTGCAATTTGGAGTTGTCAGAGATGTTATAATAACTCCAGAGGTCGCAGCTGTGACGTCACCCACGTGAACTCACTATGGCTGTGCGGGCCCACTCAGCTCGCTTTGTCGCCATTTTTGAGAGGATTAGAAACAGCGCTGTCACGCTGCGCGTCCATCGCAACGCCTAGGTCGTCATAGACTTTGAAACTCAGTTCAGTTTTAAATTAAGTTTCCTTTTTGTTTGCTGTTGTTGTTTAATCTCATAACATACACTCATACACAATACCACACCTACTGACCGACTGTGGAAAACATTAATGCACTTAAATATATGTGGGCTGCAAATGAACCGAGAGATATAATATGAGGTATTGTTTGTTTTTTCAGGATGGGGTGGGTGAGGGGTGGGTGAGGGGTGGGTGAAGGGTGGGTGAAGGGTGGGAGATGGGTGGGGGATGGATCGGGGAGGGGCTTATGGAGACAAAGTGAGTAAAAAGTTTTTAAGAAAAAGGACCATATCAAACTTACAAAATGGATTGCTTTTATGTCATTGTGTCTACACTCTCCTTCTACTGATGTAAAGCCTAGGTCTTCATAGAGTTTGAAGGGGCTTAAGACTGGGTCAATCATTTAATATATTAATTTGTTATTGTCTCAAAATGAGCAATTAATGGTAGGCTGGGATTCTGTAAAACACTCATTGTATGGATCCTGTGCGCGTTGTTTAATATCGGGCACAAATAATTATATACTGACAACATTTTTTTTTAATGCAACACTTAAATAAATAGCCGGTTTATCTTAAACGTTTACAGTATCTTCTCAAATAGGCGTTGATTGCCAATGGTGTTTGGCTACTCAACACCCCATCTTCTATGAACCTTCGCTGCTGCTGTTTCACATTATGCTGTTTGGCATCGGTTCCGCAAATGAGACAGAATATTACGCCTGTCTTATTGGTGGGTAGTTACGCCTGGTTGGCTATTTTATCTTCTCCCATCTCAAAGTGATCAACATCGACACTGGTCCTTTTCCGTTCAGCCAGCCTTGAAGGTGTTCTAGAGTTCCAGCTGAAGCTTCTAGCAGCTTCCCAGTCACTTTCCTGATTCCAGAGGGCCATTACGAGCGCTTTGTTGTCGTTAGAGGTGCTAAATCTGGGCAAACTGTTTTGGGCGAGGAAGAGTAAAAGATTTCAATACAATTATGGGGGGGGGTATTTTAACAAGTGATCATCAAGTCCATCTCATTCAGAATTTTATTCATCCATATGGTCCCACCATGTAAAAGGCCCTATTTGCATTATTTGGCGATTATCTGGCTCATTAAAAGGTAAACAATCACAAAAATCAATATGAATTACATTTTAGCGATAGGCAGACCACATAAAAAAATTAATCAACTCAAAAGACTTCCCAGAGTATCATAAATTCGTTGTTAAAAAGTGTTGCTGTGCACCGACTGGCCTTTTCTGCCTCTCCGGAATGGCGGCGCGCCCTTCATGTTTGACACTCGTGACGTCACAGCTAAGACCTCTTCTTCTATTTATATCCTCTTTTTGGCAGCCGTTGTGCTTAGAGGGTATACTGACGTCTAACTTTGGTCAAAGATAGTAAATAACAAGATGGGCCACTCAGCCAAAAAAGTGTCCGCAGGAAGTATGCTCTTTGCTTCAGATGGCGCT
>NW_004797744.1:528180-530511 GCF_000002075.1 Aplysia californica
GTAGGATAACTCTGTTCGCAAAAGGTGCGCTTTTGTGAAGAGGGCGCCACCGAATTTTGAGGACACTTTTTTAATTGACTCAAAGAGAGAAGTTGCCCATCTTGTTATGTAGACTCTTTGCTTTGGTGCGGTGAGGTTTTTCGGCATCGAGAGTCATTTCGCTGCCTTTGAATTAATTACAAAGTTCTATCTGACATCCATGGCCGTTTTGAGTTACTAAGACCATTTACATCAGAAACCAAATTAAATATAGTATATCTACTCTTTCAAAATCGTAAAATTATTCGGACGTGTTATCAAAATGTTCAAAGACGTGCACTCGAAAAAGCTTTACGTGTTGTGAAACTCAAAATCTTTAACGTCAAATTTATCAACACCAGTTACTGGGCAGAGAGAACTTTGTAATTCTAGGGTAGTGATGTGTCAAGTCATTTTTAAATTTTTTGGGTATTTTTATAGAAACCCTCCCGTTTCTCGTCACATCCACTACCGGAAGTCAGCTCCTTTACCACTTTAGTGCCATCGAAATATACGAATAAGGTCAGGTTGTTGTTTTTTAGTTAAGGCTTAGTTTTAGGATTTTTTTTTATAATGCTTGCTTTTATAGTCATTAGGGGGGTTTCAGGGAGTCTCCCCCTGAAGTGCGAGGACGTTATAGCTGTGTAGTAGGGCGGGTAGGGGGTTCAGGGGGTCTCCCCCCTGAAATAAAGTGCCGTAACATCTAAACTAACAATTTGCGACGTTTTTCAATGCCAAAATTGTGTTCAGGGCCCTAAAAAGCCCATAAAAAGCTACAAAATAATACCCTTTTTGAGACGGGAGAGTTTCCATAAATTTACCTTTGCTATTTTACTATTGTATGGAAATGTGACGCCATAAAAGTGCGAAGAATTGAGTGCAAAGAAAGATCCAAAAGAAAAATACGAGTGACCAGATGTGTCATAATGTATAACTTGTAACCGTTATCAGGTTCTTTCCTTTTTATTTTTTAGCTCCTACAGACACAAAAGAAAGAGAGATCAAAAAGCGAGCTGTCCACAATTGAAAAAAAGGGCACCGACACATTGCAAGTGAATGACTTCGTTTTATGAGAGCGAGCGTGGAAGTTTGGACAATGTTTTCTTAAACATAAAAATATTGTCAGCTTAATTTTTCTTTTGAATACCTGATTTGATTTAAACTTTAATTTTCATATGTTCGATGTGCTCGGTTCTTCTAGGAATTTGAAGAGCTTCTTCTACTGTACATTTTGATTATTTTTTCGTTCGTCCAGAGCAGTTCGTCGCACATCGGTGTGTTTTCTTTCTTGACGAAAACACTTTGTCCATTTTACTCTCTTTGACGTATGTGATATCGTTTTCTGCTCTTTATTTATAGCATTATTTATACGTCGTTGGCAAGCTGCTCAAATGTTCTCAGTCCACAAAGAAAAATTTTACAACAAATAGAAAAGCGGTTTCGTTTCTTTTGTTTTAATAATAATATTAATAATAATAATAATTGCATTTATACAGAGCATAGCCATGCTCTAGAGCACGCTCTATGCGCTTTACAACTATTATTACCCCAGCAGATCCTCTGAGAACACTCAGAAACATGTTCGGCTTCCACTGAAGCATACAGTGCAAGCTGTGGATTTCACGCGCTCAAACACTATCAAACCGACAAAATCATTCACTGTCTATAGGCGTCTTCCCATTTCCACGAGGGTGAAGTGAGAAAAATTCGTGCAAAGTGCCTTTCTCAAGGACTCAACGTTTAGAATTTGAATTCTGACAAAATATTTCTCCAATTGGTCGCTTTTAAGGACAAGCAGACTAACCCAGATTTCGGGGGTTTCCAGAAACCTTGACCTACACCAAAAGTGGGCATTGCCCGACCTAGAGGAGAAGTGTGGTGTCATTGGTGTGTATATTTGTTTGGTTATAGAGAAAGCTCTCCTTGTCTTTTGAAGAAACTGAACTAGGGTCCAAAAACTTTACCTTCGATTTTCTCAAAAGAGTATTTTTCGGGATAGCCTCCTTGTGCTTAAAAGCGACCAATTTAAGAAACTGTTGTTATAAAATTATTTTGTCTCCCAAATCTTGAGCTTAGTACATGAGAACAGCTTGCTGGCGACAAAATGTTTACTTAAATTTCTTGTCGGGCTGTGAAACGTTGTCTGGTCAGTGAAAAATTGAACGTTATAATGTGACATAAATGTAGTACTGTTGTGTTCTATGTTTGTTCTGCTCTTGAAAACAGGTTAACAGTCTTTAGTGAGTGGAAGAAAACGCGGAATGCGCTGAAAGTGGACTGGTTTGGCTTTCGGGGGTTGTTTTTTTTTTTTTT
>NW_004797744.1:530702-531956 GCF_000002075.1 Aplysia californica
GGGGGTGTACTGTGAATATTTCAATGTCTGTACTATAATACTATGCCTGTTGTTACATCTGTAAGTGTGTGTGTCATCGTGCTGTTGTGACGCATGACCTATTATGTCTCATATTTCCCCTTATATGACGTCATATTTACATTGCTTGGCATAATATCTTGAGAGCTGCACGCGCTGTGGGGAGTACACTGGTTCCAACACCGCGCCTCCGAACAAGTCTCGTGAAGTGTTGTGATGGGTCGTCGTGGGAGAGCAAGATGTCGTTATGATAAAGAAGACAATAAACGTGCCGATGAACACAAACCCTGGCGGTGTTATCTGCTTCAATGTGTGGTTCTGCCTCGGTGTTTTAGAGCTTTGTGAGGGTGTGCGTGTATGCATGCGTGTGCGTGTTTGTCTGAATGTGTGCGCGTGTGTGTGTGTGTGTGTGTTTGTGTGTGTATGCAGAGGCTAAGCGTCTATATAATCAAATAATCACTGCTTCCCTTCCTAATTTTGAAACATTGTCACAGTCAAATTCAACCATAAACGTAAACTTCATAAATTAAATGTAAAAAGACGTTCATAATCACCAATGAACAGTATGCCTAGCATTCTAAACGGTTTCATTGCCACTGCAATAGCCTGTTCACCCCTCTTGGGCCACTCCATAAGCAGTCACAAGCTTTGATTAAGTAAGCTTAAAGTGAGACTGGAAAAGTCTACCAACAGAGATGAAGGGAACATGAGCATATCAGTCATTGCCACATATACCCTGTTCACCCCTTTCGGGCTACAGTTATAATCAGTCTCAAGCATTGATTAGGTAAGCTAACTATTACACTGGTCGAGTCTACCTCACTGATGTGAGGGGAACTAACTCTTAATAATCTCTCACTGCTGCGACTGCTTGGTTTTTTTTTCCTCGACTTTTTACTGCCCTATAATCAGATCGTGACCTGGATTATGACACAGGCTCGTGGCCGCGAAAGGCTAAACAAAAAACAGCCAAATGAGAAATTTAAAAAATGATAATTGTCATGTTCTACCAAAGAGTTAGACTCCCTGGTAGATCTATATAACATATAGATCTAGTACTGACATCTCTGCTTCTTTGCTTTATGTTTGTGTATTCACATCTAAAGTTAAATTTAATTTTAATTGGAATTGATTTTTAATAAGATACTTTCACGATTATTTTGGCGGTTGGACATACAATAATGATCCGGATTGGTTTTCATTCACAACCCTGAGTCGCCGCCTCGAGAAAGGTTC
>NW_004797744.1:532341-534178 GCF_000002075.1 Aplysia californica
GGGGGGGAGAATAGACAGAGATCTGCGTTAATTTTGTAGATCCCGCCTCTTAAACGGCTTTACAGTGCTGAAAGGGCCGTAAAATTTACACAATGGCCGTAAGCACTCAGACGAACTGACCACAACATCCTGCAGACCACGCATCTGAAAAATAAACCGGCCTTTGGGGAATAACCTATAACAGGATTCACCAACGTAGGATATTTTATATTTTTGGCGCTAAACATGACGTATCAAAGTGTTTTTAAATGGTTTGCATCCATCTGCCCATAAACAGTATTATTCCTTTATCTTTGTTGGCTGATGTAATAAAAGTTTAGCTGAATTACAGTATTTATTTGTGGATGAGCCATACTTGAAATAAGGATAAGTGGAATACATTGTGACAGTTAAGTGAACCACTGAAATAGCTTAGGCTTACACACGAAAATACTGAAGACCGACCGTGGGACTAGGCGGATTATGTCAGTTTACCGACTGTTTACAAGTGAGACTGTGCTAGAAGTACTATGAAGTAACCTAGCCTACTATGAGAAGGGGGGGGGGGGCTCTCGTGGTCTAAAAAGTACAATGTTCACCTCTCAATCAATAGGTCCAGCTTTCGAAACTTGACAGCGACGGAAAATTTCTTGTTCTCTAAAATGATCTCCTTTTATCTCCGTTCCTGCTCTCTAATCATGGTCTGGGTCGTGTGTTTACATTTCCACTTTCTGCTCCGCTCCCCACTCCCCCCTCCCTCCTCCTTTGGACTCCTGGCTCTTTCTACTGCTACTCCTGGCTCCTTCTTACTGCAGTCTTTCAGTCATACCCCTGATCTTATGGTAAGTAAGATTGAACAACTAGCCTTCTCGAATAAGGGCAAAAAAGATTCTCAGATATTCTGAGTACAAGTTCAGCACATTAAAGATCCCTTGATGGTTGCAATATCGACAAGAGTAGGCTTCTTTCGCCACCTGCGCAAAATTCAAAATTAATTCCTTACAAACTAAAAATATATTAAATGTGTCCTGTGCGCTCGTATGACCTTATACGGTTGCGAGGGTCGTAAAACACTTGCCCAAACAAACAAGTGTGTTACTCTTTTGTTGCCGTTAATGAGGCAGAATGAAGGGAAAATTGTTAGCTGAGCGTTCCGATAAAAATTAAAAGCTACAACTTCAAACAAAAGTTCATGAAAAGACAAGTTCATCTCAGTTTCAAAATCCCAAAGTCCATTTCATAACGAATCAAAAGCTAATTTTTAAAGTAAATTGTATTTTTAAATTGACGGCATAAGCTTTTTCCCGACCAACTTCCCGGTCGAAACGTGCACCACGTTTAGGTCTATAGTGCTTTGAGTTGTAGTGTTTTGGCCTACATCAGGTTGTCTGTTCATAGATGTGTCTCTCGTGTGAAGGAACGCTTACTCACTCGAGAACACAAAATTATACACTGAGGTACAGAGGGAGACGAGTGTATGAAAGTGCCTTCCGGTTGTACTCGTACATTTACACACACACACACACAGACACACACACACAAACACACACCACACATACACACACACACACACACACACACACACACACACACACACAAACACACGCATATACATACTCACACATACACACAAACAAACACATACTTACACACACACACTTACACACACACAGAATAATGTCCTCTCTCTCGCACACACGTACACACACAGTCATATACACAAACATACCTACAGACAGATAAGCATACACATCCAAGCTATATTCTTGGGTGACATTCGTGCAACAGAAGCCACACATAGCCACAACCTGCCCCCTCCCCTCCACATCCCCCCTTACCAACTCCAAGCCTCCCCCCA
>NW_004797744.1:534540-536992 GCF_000002075.1 Aplysia californica
CACACACACACACACACACACACACACACACACATTCTCTCTCACATCCTCTCCTCCACATACATCTGTGCTCGTAACCCTAATTATGTAATAGTTTGCTTGCACTCACAAACCGGCTCACAGTCACATGCATAATATTGATAAATGAACAATAGTTGTTAACATTAATAGAGTTAATAGTCAGTTTTCTGATTGTAACCCGATAATACTCTGGGGTTTCATGCTTTACTGATCAAAGGAATACTTATATTACAAGGTGACTAAGATGGTAGCAGTTTGAAGGATGATGGTAAATATGACCTTCTGTGTCTTCCTCTGTTACCAATCAGAAGCCCAGGTGTTTTACTTCTGATAAACATTTTTGCTTGAGGAAACAAGAGATGTTGGTTGCCCAAAAAGATGGAATTAATTTACCCAGTGCAAGTGATAATATATAATTCATCGAAGCAGGGGAATGTAGATGTTGAAATTTTGCATGCTTTCAGTATTAATCGATTCAATCTTTCTTTATCTTGATGGCTTGTGTTCCCGGGAGATGCTTTCATACAGAAATTAATCATGCATTCTATGGCTGAATAATAGAACATGAACATCAACGATTTATTGGATTTAAATTTCATGAGCTTCTCAGAAAAAAATAGTCTTTTGTTCACTTTCTTTATGCAAAAGAGAAGTGTGGACATGCTTGTTGGGTTTGCTGTCTATGGTAACACCAAAATGCTTATAATGTGGCATTTGCTCGACGTTTTCATTTTTAATTTGGAGTAGCTGCAGGGGCGTTAAGAAAACATAACATCACAACTGAAAGAGCTGCAGAGCTAGTCTACCATAGAAAACTGCATCTCACATTGACGCTTAACGGCAACAGAGGATGAAAAAGTAAAAGTAAAATAGATCTAGATATAGTAAGTAAGCAAGGGCATTTTCTTTGTTCTAAAGTCAATAACAAGTTCTTTGTGTTTGTTTTTACATTTAAAAACTGCTTGTGAGTTCCACACCACCTTGATAAGTTTTGTGTTAAATTTCTAAAAGCAGTTCCTTCATGGTCAGCCTGAATGAGCTCAATTATGGTCGAATCGTCCGCAAATTTAATCAGCTTGATGCTATTGTTGTGAAGTTTTGATGCAGTCAGCTTCTTCTACTTTAACTTTCCACAACTCAACATGGAAACCATTAGCAAACCTGTAAACTCAAAAAGTATTATGTTGAGGGAAAAGGGCACTCAAATATAGGTCGAGCTGTGTAAGACAAGATCATAATGAGATGCGTTTTAGACAGATGGCATGAATACAGCTTTATCTTGGTGTGACATTAGGCTTAGTAATTATAAATATTGTTATGCCCGCATAGACACAAATTTGATCATTTATTACTTTTGTGTGTGTGTGTGTGTGTGTGTGTGTGTGTGTGTGTGTGTGTGTGTGTGTGTGTGTGTGTGTGTGTGTGTGTGTTGGGGGGGGGGGGTCCCCGCATTAGCATTAGCACTGGTGTGGGCTTGTTCATGTAAACGACACAAGGACACTTTATGGTAGGTACGAACGGACAATATCAAGCAGACAGATAGGTAAAAAAGGTAGACTACTGACACGTCAGATACTGAATTTGTTGTTGTTGTTATTATTGTTGGGGTTATTAGTTTGTTATTTTGCTGTAGTTGTTAAGTTGTTGTTATTGTTATTGTTGTTGTTGTTGTTGTTGTTGTTGTTGTTGTTGTTGTTGAGGGGAGGGTGGAGGTAGGAGATGCTTCAAATGTGCTTGTCCCGACCTAACTGTTACATTGTTGTCACCGTAACTATCCGAGTACAGAAGCCCACAAATGTATTACATTTTACCTTCTCTGTCTGCCTATATTCCTTCTGCCCCTGACAGTAACGGTAACTGTAAATTGTTTAACGCCTCCACTGACACAGTTTCTGTCATTTGAGATGCAGGCCTTTATCAACTCTGTGTGTTAGGGCCACCCCGGGCTATGAGGGATGACACGGTGTCTCAGCACACAGACAGAGTTTTTCCATCCATTACGAAAATAACTTCCCACACGAGAATAAAACTCTTGACTTCTGCCCGCGACTGCGAGACACCTAACCGCTACACCACGAAAGTTGACCTCGTAGCGCTAGTTTTCTTATGTTGATCCTCGCTGTAGTCGATATAGCCTCAGACTTTGTCACTAAAGATAATATGTTTGGTGAGTCGAGAGGTCCTTATCGTGAAAATTGGGCGCTTAAAAGATGTGAGTGGCGGGAGGGACCCTGGCTTGTAACCTCAGTAACAACAACAGCATAACAACAACAACAACAATAACAACAACTACAACAAGGATAGCAACAACAACACAATAACACAAAACAACAGCAACAACATCCAAAAAAGAAGTGAAAACAGAAAAAAATGTAGATAGCTACAAACATTACAAAATCAAAACCAAATAAAACTGCAGCAGCAGCAACAA
>NW_004797744.1:545469-547682 GCF_000002075.1 Aplysia californica
CCCACCTTACCCCCACGGTTGCAATTTTGAGTTTTCTTTACTGATTTCTGCAGTGAAAAGGTTGGACGCTTCGCCGTCGCATGAAGAAGACCCAGGTTCGATTCTTGTATGCGGTGAATTTTTATTGAGTATCTCAGTCTTTCTGCTGGGTCGGTGTTACCCCTTCCAGCACGAGCCTACCCCACCTGCAGGGTGGAAGCCTGCCTCTTGATTTATCGAAATTGTGTCAATGGGGCGTAAGTACGCCTTCTTACATCGATACAATTTAGATCATTTGGAAAGCCAGCAGCTTTGACTTTTTTTTTAATGCCTTATCTTTTCAATATGAAAGACGTTTCAGAATGACAGAATTTGTGGTAATAATACAAGTTTTTCAAAAAATATTTCTTCAGTCTTCTTTGTTGTCAGTGTTACCAAAAATAGGACGATTTTGCTTTGTTGTCAGTAACGTTTTCGTATGCTTTATTTTAACCGATTGAAAGCAGGCTGTTTTGAGTGTTTATTGGGCGGTGTGATATGCAACCGAATGGCATCATGCAGAAGAGTTAACGCTCAGATGCTACTGGATCGCTAACAACGAACCGATGCAAGTAAGGTGGGGAAGCGGAGTCGAGGGGAAGAAACTGTATTACTCTTTCGTGACATCAAATTGCTGGTTATATCCCCTGGATATTACTCTCTAGTTCAAAAATAACCGGCCAGGGAGGGTGATTCGGTAGAATCAATGTGACTTGGCCAGTATTTCACTTGCCACTTCACAATATGTAATTTACCGTATATCCGACCTGCAGCCTACCACAGATGACAGCTTATTGAGGAAAATAATAACTGACTGGGGAGAATGAGTGTGTGTGCAAAGAAAAGGTGTGCCGACAGCTCAGCTGGTGTCGAGCTGACTAGAATGGTGGCGATGAGCCTGGTTCGAATCCTAAGAGAGGTGTTCTTCACCTTCCTGGGTTGTGCGGGGTGTTTTCAGCATTTATTACCCACTTGGTTTGGTCATATCGAAGATGGGCATAGAACTCAAAAGTCTGACTTCTAAGAATCATCATCAAACGCCATATCCACGACAGATAATAATAAGAAGAATTGCATTTATATAGCGCATATCCATGCTCAAGAGCTTGCTCTATGCGCTTTACAACTATTATTACCCCAGAAGACCCTCTGATAACACTCAGAAACATTTTCAGCTTCCACAGAAGCATACAGTGCAAGCTGCGGATTTCACGCGCTCAAACACTAACAAAGATATTCGGCGATCGTGGTTCTCCATTCATTCCTTTGCCCGGATTGTCTCTAAAAAGTTACACGACTCTTCCTGATCTTCCCTTGTCACCCATCTGTTTAGATCTAGATCTAGGCTCTCCAAGTAGATTGCTCTCGGTCTACCCCTGCCTTGTTTGCCTTCAGTTTTGCCAGCAATATCTAAATATCCAAAGCGTCTATGTCTTTTTATTTTAATAGAGGTTTTACGGTGCTCGCAACTGCATAAGGTCATATGAGCGCCCTCTGTGTCTAACCATTCGTCCCAGAAACCAGATTTTCCTTTTCCTGATTGTTTTATCAGCGACCAGCCCATGTTGGCTTCTCTGAGAATATCTTACAGTATTGACAAAAAGAAGAATGTCGAGTCCCTACCGGCGTCTGTCAGTGCTGTGCGGTTATGTGCTTCGCCGTCGCCCGCAGAAAAACTGATATCGAGTACCGTGTGAGGAGGTTTTTATCAAGTCTAACCTTTGTCTGTCTGCTGGGACGTTGTATCCTCTTTAGCCAGGAATGGCCCTAACCGGCACGGTTGAAGCCTACCCCCGAAAGTATCTAAGTTGTGTCGATGGGAACGTAATACATAGTAAAAGGAACATTTGTGAGGCAGCGTGGTGGAATCCCGCTCTCTCGACAAAATAATCAAAATGAAGAAACAGGCATTTTTCCACAGGTTTGTGAATTTTTATTAAATTTTTGTTTTTTGGCTCAACACCTTTCATACCCATTAAAGAACTCCTTTCTGAGTGGATTTTTCTGAAAAACGCTGAGACACACAAAATGTAAATTTTCAGTTACCAGGGACTCTAAGGCTAAGGAAATAACTATCCTTTAGCGGCCATTTTCTCATTAATTTTAACTCTGAAAACAGGTGACTCCCTCCTCCTTCTTTCGTATATATCTCGACTTGTATTCAAGATAAATGGATACTTTTTTCAACCAAATAA
>NW_004797744.1:548037-549675 GCF_000002075.1 Aplysia californica
CCCCCAACATCTATCGGAGCTGGACGTTAAATTCGGTGGTCTCGCCTCTTAGATAACTTTTGTGTTGACAAGAGCGATAAACGCTTTATGATTGTATCTGAAATTTTTAGATCGAGGGATACAGTGCACTTAGAGAAAATTAAAACTTAGATTCTCATTTTTTTAAAGACTAAAATAAACCAGACTCTCTTGAGATGCACTGCTGTTTCTCAGACATTATTATCTAATCTTGACTAGGGTTAGGGGGTTTCGAGCTTCAGCTTAATCCGACGTTGTGTCCATGGGAAAGGCATTTTACACAAAATTTTCCTCTCGGCCGGGTCGTTTTAGAGATGGACTTTAAACTCAGGCGTCCTTCCTCTTAAATAACCTGATAGTGTTGTTAAGGGAATAACACCTGTAAAAGTTTCACATTTTTTAAAATATGTTGTGTCCTGTATCAGTATGTGGATTCCTGCTTGATTTCAAAACTTATACCACCGTTGGAATCATAAAGAATGTGCAATAGCTACAAGAGTGTGAGATGGTCTATATGTCGCGACAGCAACAATGTTCCATCATTAAGGGAGCGGGTTACTTCGACTCTGCCTCCCATGGCCAACTCGAGCTGAGAGAGATACAACAAAGTCCGAGAAGACAAGCAGAAACTCTCGATATAAAACCTCCTCGCAAGGAAATCGAACTCATGTCCTGTGCGTACAACAGCAAAGCGACTAACCACTACACCACAGATGCTAGTATCTACAAGAACAGGAAAAGCTATTTTGGCTACATAGAAAAAAACACATCAAGTTTATGCCAAATCCAGAGTCATTTTATTGACGGAGACACAGCATTAGGGTTCGAATAAGAACCCGCAATCTAACAATTAAAGAATAAATAATTCAAATGCGCAGCTAGCTAGTTACAAAAATAAGGGTGTTTAAAAAATGGAATACTCCGATGCGTGCTTTCTATTGCTTGCTGAATTCTATATCTATTCTAAATCCTTTGGAATTGTCCAAATGCTTAGGAATGGTCTAAATCTTTAGAAGTAGTCCAAATCCTTAGGAACAGTCCAAATTCTTATGGATAATCAAAACCATTTGGAATGCTCCAAAATCCTTGCACAGCTGTTCAAAATCCTTGCGCAAAGTTCCAAAATCTTAACTCAAAATTCCAAAATCCTTGCCTGAAGTTCCAAAACCCGTTAACCAAAGTTCCAAAACCATTTAACCAAAGTTCCAAAACCCTTTAACCAAAGTTCCAAAATCCTTCCGCAAAGTTCCAAAACCCTTTAACCAAAGTTCCAAAACCCTTTAACCAAAGTTCCAAAATCCTAAGGGCTCCACTCTGTAGCCGAGAGCCGGGATCACACAACGCTGGTGTGGGAACTTCCTCTCCGCCACCAGAGCGTCCAGGCTGGGGGCAGAGGTCACCGGGATGACCATGACCTTGATGACCGCCTTCTCGCACAGGGACACAGACAGCGACTCCGAGTCTTCGGCGTACGCGCCTATGACGTCACCGACCCGGACACGGATTTGTTCCCGTTTGGCCACCCGGTGGCTGAGGTCCCAGCCGGCTTGGCACGTGATGGAGTTGTTGCCCACGTGACGGTAGCCACCTCTGTGAGGGGTCATAGAAGATTGGGGGGGG
>NW_004797744.1:550217-551768 GCF_000002075.1 Aplysia californica
ATATATATCAGTCAAGGATTTCCGCCATAGCTTCGGCCTATCTGGGACTGTTCTTGAATGGTTTGAGTCCTATTTGTTATCGTCCGCTAATAAAATTTTTAAAAATATATAAAAAAGAGTCCTATTTGTTTAATCGTACACAGTCTATACTTGTAAATAGTGAAATGTCATCCATTTTCAGTTTGCAATTTGGCGTGCCCCAAGGGTCCGTGCTCGGACCACTCTTATACACATTATATACAAAGCCCTTAGGTTCAATCATTAGGAAGCACGACGTTAACTACCACATGTACGTGGACGACACTCAGCTGTACAAGTCTGTTTTACCAACAAATTTCAATTGTCTAGTTACCAGCATGGAAAAATGTATTGTGGAGGTAAAAAAATGGATGATGTCAAACAGACTTAAAATGAATGGTGATAAGACCGAAGTTCTGTTTTGCAATGCCAAACAAGAGATATTGCTTTGTAATTTTGACCATATATGTATTGGGAATGATAACATCTTTTTCACAGATAAAGCGAAAAATCTAGGCGTTTATTTTGACTGCAAACTCTCTATGCACCATCATATAAACTATCTATGTAAGGTAATTTATCTAGAACTACGCAGAATAGGACAAATGTCAACATATCGTAGTGTTGATTCCATCAAAACCCTCGTCTCTTCTTTTGTCCTTTCACGTTTAGACTACTGCAATTCTTTGTTTGGAAACCTTCCCACTGAAACGTTAAATAGATTACAGCGACTCCAGAACCAAGCCGCTCGCATAATTTTAAAGAAATCTCTCAAAGAACATATAACACCAATGCTAATTCAACTACATTGGCTCCCGGTGAAAGCACGAATTCAGTACAAAATAATTGTTCTTTCTTTTAAGTGCGTCAACAATATTGCACCATAATATCTTTGTGACATGGTCATCGAATATATACCATCTCGGCCTTTAAGATCGGCGACGAAAAGACTTTTAAGACATGTCCAAAGCTAAAGTCAGAGACTCGGAGGGAGAGTTTTTTCACACCACGCCCCCTCCTTGTGGAATGCTTTACCAGCTCATCTACGGGAGTCCACCACTTTATCAAAATTTAAATCAGCACTTAAAATGTATTTGTTTCAGTCCAGCTTCAACCTGTAATTTCCGACATTCCCAATACAAAATATTATTATGTTCTCTCAGTATCTATTATGTTCTCTCAGTATCGTTTATTCATGCTGTTCTGTTCTGTAAAAATGTATGACTGTGAATTCATCAATGTGCGCGAATGTGTCTGGGTAAGCTTTGTCGGATTGTCTTTACTCAAGAATGTACTGGAGAGAGAGAGAGAGAGAGAGAGAGAGAGAAAGAGGCAGAGTCAGAGTCAGACTAGTGAGAGAGACAGAGACAGAGAGACTGATAGACAGAAAGAGAGAGAGAGAGAGACAGACAGAGAGAGAGAGAAAGAGGATTACTATAGGAGCTGTGCGCTTCATAATTATGTTCTTTGTATTATTGTACAGCGCATTGAGCACTTCTTTGTGGAAATGTGCTATATAAATGCAATTTATTA
>NW_004797744.1:558980-560103 GCF_000002075.1 Aplysia californica
CCATGCCATTGTTGGTCGCAACTGTTCAGTGCCCTGTATGGCTTTGGGGGTTTTGAGATTAAGAAAAAAAAATGAATTGGAAACTGTATAATAATATATTTAGCGACGTCATCTTAGTGCCCCCAACAAATACGCATTCAAGAGTTGTTGGATAGACAAAACGAACGTCATCAAAGAGTTAACGTTTTTAACTCATAGAAGCCTGCGAACCTTTCCAACTCGCTCACGACAACATTCGGTTATTTACAACAGTCCTAAAAAAAAAAGTTTACAAAATCTATCACATTAGTCTTAAATATCAGACTGTAAGTTAACTGCTTGGATCATTTATTTCTATTATTTTTTCGTGTGCGTTTAATCTATGCATATAGATCTAGATTCAACAGGAACAGAGTTATAGGGTAGTTAGTGATGATGAAAACTTGGATGATAAAATTGGCTGCGTACAAAAGGGGGGGGGGGGTAGCATTCCGTATATCAAGATGATTTAAAAGAGTTTTACGGCATTTGCACTACAATAAGGTCAAGCAAGTGCCGAAGATTGGAGGTGATTTAAGAGAGTAACAAACACAAAAAAGAGGGAAAGACAAGGACGGTACATATTTAATAGGTAAGAAGGAGTTAACCACACCCAAGCACGCGCCACCCACTTCCACACAGTTCATTCATTCATTCATTCATTCATTCATTCATTCATTCATTCATTCATTCATTCATTCATTCATTCATTTTAGTTAATTATATTCATTCATTCATTCATTCATTCATTCATGCATTCATTCATCTTGATTATAAATTCATTCCTTCATTCATTCATGCAATCATTCATTCATTCGAATTAATTAGAATTCATTCATTCATGTATTCATTCATTCGATTTAATTAAAATTCATTCATGTATTCATTCATTCATTCATTCATTCAAAACCCCCACCTGTTCGTTTGTCCTCGTGCCAGTAAGTGATGGCTGTGTCGGTCCCAGCGTACTTCCAGTGGGTCAGGTGGGCATTGACCCACATCTTGTGTTTGTAGCTGGGGAGTGGGAGGAGGATGAGGAGGAGGGGGAGGTGTGGGGAGTGGGAGGAGGAGGAGGGGGAGGTGTGGGGAGTGGGAGGAGGAGGGG
>NW_004797744.1:563294-564510 GCF_000002075.1 Aplysia californica
GAGGGGAGAGGGGGGAGGGGGAACTCTGGTACAAAATAATTCTTATGTGCACATCGCGACCTTGCTTGTCGTATCTCCATTTTTAATAACAGTGAAAACAGTTCATAACTAAGAGTGAGCTTGAGAAGAAGTCACATTCTCACTGTTAGAAAAATGGAGATTCGACAAGAAATAAGACAGCACTGACGTGCACACTCACTGAGGCAGGCCGTGGGGAGCCTGGTCCAGCCTGTGGCGCGACATTCCGTCTCTGCCAGGTGAGAGTTTCGTGTCTTGAAGAGCGTACATCGGACATACACCACCTGCCCTTCCACGTACGTCGACCTGAGAGGCTCCACCGCGGCCCCGTCTGGTGGCAGGGTGGGCGTGTCACACGTCACTGAAACACGTCGAATGGGCTGTAAAAACTGGTTTGCTTTTTGTTTTTTTAATCAACTTATCGTCACCTTATAATGTTACGCAAGGCGTGAAAGTTGATTAGCTTTTATTGGAACAATTACTGTTGCTAAATTGTAATAAGTACGCTTTCGCGAATTAGAATGGGTTTTTTATTGTAACATTTATGTTACCAGGGTCATAAAAACACATTTGAGTTTAGAATTCCTACCCAATAAACTGAATAAATTTTCTTTCAAAAGCTGGACAACTCTTCTCTAAAGTTATAATATTATTATAACAAATGAGGAAAGTTTTGAACTTATTTTATTACCTTAAAACTTACCTATATACTCAGTCAATAGTTGGAAAACCGTCTCCAAAGCTATGTGTTGTGTTGAATTAAGGCATTGATCAACCAAAGAGGAACTCACAAGAAAATGAATAACCAAATTCCCCTCACCCAATCAGAATTGATAATGCAGTCGAACGTGTCAAAGAGGACTGCCTATTGTTAAGAAAAAAAGGGGGCATCTTAAACAGACAGGCGGTCAGAATTGGGCAACGAAAAAGAAGGCCGACAGCGTTCTCCTCAATCAAAATCAAAATTGAGATTTCATCATGAACTCACCGCGCTTTTTCCTTTGGTGTTCCTGAGTGGGTAGTGTACAGGTTAGCGCGCACGCTGATCTTTCTCTAGCGCGGCGGCAAAAACTTGGGTCGGCGTCCTTCCTGTCCTGGCAGTTGAATAACACGTCTACTTGGTCCTCTGTGGGTGGGGAGAGAGAGAGAGAGAGAGAGAGAGAGAGAGAGAGAGAGAGAGAGAGAGAGAGAGAGAGAG
>NW_004797744.1:566967-568422 GCF_000002075.1 Aplysia californica
TTCTTCTTCTTCTTCTTCTTCTTCTTCTTCTTCTTCTTCTTCTTCTTCAACAACAACAACATCAACAACAACAACAACAAAAATAACAACTACAACAATAACAGCAACAGCAACAGCAACAACAACAACAAAAACAACAAACAACAACAACAGCAACAACAACAACAGCAACAACAACAACTACAACATCAACAGGAACAACAGCAACAACAACAACAACAACAACAACAACAAACAACAACAAAAACAACAACAGCAACAACAACAACAGCAACAACAACAACAACAACAACAACTCACCCAGAATAAGGGAACCCATCACATGACGTGGCATCTTTCCAAGGGACACAATCCTCATAGACCTCCGACACAGACTTATCGCCATCATAGTCCGCTCCTCGGGAGCTGGCATCGTAGCAGTTGTTCTCGGCTGTGGGGGGATAGTCACAGTGTTTGGTTTTGTTGTAGTTTTTTGGGGGGAGGGGGTGTTTTGTTTGTTCGTCTGTTTGTTTTTGGGGTGGGGTAGGTATCTAATCTGATCTGACACATTTATATGTTCAGCGCTATTTACCGATTGGTGCAATCTTAAGATTGCGCTGTTAAGATTGCGCCGCCAGTTTTAACTATCGTATTACTGCGCGGCAGTCTGAAGGTTGCGTTAATATTTCATATTTTTTAATTTATTTTTTCTAAAATTTACTTCCATCTTTATTCTTTTACTCACATCAGGGAACATTCACATACGTTTTCAAAAGTGTAAAAATATGAAAATTAAAATTGAAATTAAAATTAAGGTATGAAACTGAAGAGCTCACAAGAATGGTACAATGCCAGGTATCAAACTCAAAGTTCACAAAGTACATAATTTATTTTATATTTTTGAAGTATATACTGTTATTGTTTTTTAAAATTCACTTCCATATTTATTCTTTTTCTCACATCAAGGAACATTTACATATATTTTCAAAAGTGTAAAAATATGAAAATTACAATTAAAATTAACGTATGAAACTGAAGCGCCTACAAGAATGATACTATGCCAGGTGTCAAACTCAAAATTCACAAAGTACATTTAATTTATTTTTATATTGTTTAAATATATTTTAAAAATTCAATTCCATCTTTATTCTTTTACTCACATCAAGGAACATTCACATACATTTTCAAAAGTGTAAAAATATGAACATTAAAATTAAAATAAACAGAAGAAACTGAAGAGCTCACAGGAATGACACAATTATATGATAGTTAAAACGCGCGGCGCAATCTAAGATTGCGTCAGTCGGTAAATTGCGCGGAACATCGTTCATGTGCTCTTTCTTTCTTTTTATTTCTCTCTCTTTCTCTGTGTCTGTGTCTGTGTCTTGTGTCTTGTGTCTTGTGTAGTGTGTATAAGTCTGTGTCTGTCTGTCTGTCTGTCTGTCTGTCTGTCTGTCTGTCTGTCTGTCTGTCTGT